>NC_141766.1:13522318-13823568 GCF_982258835.1 Parasteatoda tepidariorum | reverse complement strand
TAAAATAAGCAAATTAAATTGCTCCATAATTCGTATTAGTGTGAAAATACAATATGTATCGCGTTTTATTTTGATGTTTTTGTTATCTTGTTCGATGATTTTATTTTTTAAATGACTTAATTTTTTAATGTTTAATTCATAAAATTTTAGGAGGGTTGTGTAACTCATTTCTGTCGAATTTTTAATGATTAATTTGAATATTATTAAAAATAGCAGTTTACTTTAGTGTCACTTCTGATGACATATATTTAAATTAATATAAAAGATATTAAAAATTAAAGTGAAATTTGTTAATAACTTCAGCTTACAACAATTAAGCTTAAAATATTATGAGAGTCATGAATTCACGTAATGCAAACAGTATTTAGCAAGTTTATTCAAAATTATAAGGTGGTGCTTTTCTGATAGAGTTTTCAATTATGCCAGCTACTGAATATGAACTTATGTATCAAAAAACTTATGACATAAAAATAAATTTTAAAAAAAACTACTTTTTTATATACAGGGTACTTATACTCACCGGCCTTAATATAGAGCTTTTTAATAGCCTTCTCAAAGGGAATTTAAAAAAAGAAATTGGGAGATGCAAATTAATATTAATCGAGCGATGCAAATTAATAATTAAAGAGTAAAGAAATGCATCCTCTAACTTCGTCAAATTTTTAGCGAAAAAAGCAGAATAAAACAAAACCAGTTTGATTGCCCGATAATGCATGGAAATGCTAATAAAAATCATTTTTTAATTCCTTTCCAATTCCATAGGCAATCAAACAGGTTTGGATACTTTTAGCCTCCCTTTCCGTTTTACTGTATGTCGTTGGACTTTAATAATATTTTTGTTTATCTCTTTACGAAAATATTGATTAGCGATGACTAATCTTTTTTTTACTAGAAATTCGACAAAGATTTTAAAAATATATAATAAGAACGGTAATTATGGAACACCTGCACTTAACGTGCATAATTAACGAAGAAACAATTATCTACGGAGATTAATCCATAACGATTGCCTTTTGCATATTTTCTTTAGAATTCTTGTTAAAAATGAAACAAAATATTTGATACATTAAGGATAGCAAACTAATATTTCAATGAAGGGAAAAATCTATCAAATCAGCTCGTAGATTGGTATTGGCGTATATTTTTTGCAACATGATTTCAGTTTAAGGATTTCAAGGAGCAGATAAGTTAAAGGCAAATAAAATATATTTATATCAAAATAATTATGCACCCTTAAACAAAATGTATTCAACCAGTTAAGCGCGGTTTTTAATTTTAAAAATCTCCCCAAGGGTACGGAATTTAAATCGAGCAATGACGTGTATAAATTTCGAAAGCAGGGCAAATGTTCCTGTTATAAATTTGACGAAAAACGAGGACGAATTACATTTTTAGTTAATTACAAATTAACAATTCATTTCTTAGATGGTTATCAGAAACTTGTTACTAAAATTGTCAAAAATAATAAAATTTGAAAGATACAATATAGGAATAAAACATTGCAAAAGTGAGATAGACATATTCAATGTCTGTGCCTCTTAGAGCTCTTATTGTTTATGCAATTTCTCTGTAAATCGAAGCTCCTCTTCGTGGTTGACGTATGAGGAACGCAATATAAAATATTTCTGCTATGTACAATATTAAACATTGAAACATACAATCAAATTATATATAATATTAAAATTTCGAGTTTTGATAGCTTTTATTTTTTTTTATTTTGCAAGACGAGTATATACGCCCTGCAATAGATTCCAAAATGTATACATTGCCTTCCTTTTTGATAAAAAATCTTTTACCCTCAGATTTTCACCTAAATTATATGACATGATTTATTTATTTAGGATTTTCTTGTAAATTTCATATCTAGAAAAAAACGAATCAATTCTTTTTTTTTTTCAAATATACTTAAGTTCTTATGAATGTTTTCTTAAGCCCATGAATTTAAAATGTTTAATGTTTTGTTAAATCATCAACTAAACATGTTATATTTTCTAATTCTATAGTTTCGATTTCTATAAATAGTTTTCTTATGAAATATGTAGGCAACTGAATTGAAGGGTCATGCTTAGGTTTTACCTATAAATAATTTTTAAGAAATATTAATGTAAAAGAAAATCTAAATTTTACAAGTATATATCTATAAATGCATCTATATATCAAGATTCCCACTACCTGGAAAAAATATATGAGTGGTAGCTAAGATTTTTCAAAATTACTGAAAAATCTTTCATTTGTAAATGGCGAAATTGTTTTCGAGTTATATTTTGCATATAACGAGTTATATTTCACTATATATAATTCTTTTAAATTAAATATTTATTAATAGCTTAAAACAACCAGATATATCTCCTTTTACTACCACTTTAAAACCTTTATGACTTGATATATATATATCAAGTCATAAAGGTTTATATATATATATATATATATATATATATATATATATATATATATATATATATATATATATATATATATATATATACACAAATTAACATGAAAAACATGAATAAAATAAAAATAAAAAACAAATGGTAGAGAAACAAGAATGGTATAAGCAAATAGTCGTTGTCAAGACACATCTAATTGCCATAAATAATGCGATATTTCTGAATAAAGAATAATTATCCTAAGATAAAAATTATTCTTTATATGTGTCGATATCGCAAAAAACCTTATTTTGAAAAAAATCATGAAATAAAAGAAAAATGTAATAGGAAATCAAACTTACCGGCGTGAATTAAAACGCGGTTTAGGTTTAAAAGTACAATAATAAAACAGTTAACAAAAATCGCGAAGATGTAAAATATTGCTTATAGCTTGAATCGAATATAATAAAATTAAAAAAACATTTGATCGAAGAAGAAGAAAAAATGTTTAGGTAAAATATTAGTGCTGCCATCTATGAGAAACAATTAGTAAAAAGGTAATAAAATTGAAATAATAATAAAAATGTTTAACGGATTGAATAAATTAGCAGTCTTAAAAAAATAAAAAAATAAAAAAATAAATAAATAAAAAAATAAAAAAAAGTAAAAATAAAAAATTTAAAAAAATTAAAAAAATCATTAATAGGGAAATTAATTTAAAAGTCAGTCTGTCAGGATAGAAAGCCGTTTATAGACTCATCCATCATTCATAATTTTACAGAATACACATATCCATCTTTCATAGGGTGACTTATTTAAAAATCAGAGCCTGCATACAGGAATAGAAAACCGTTTATAGGTTTTATTCTTCATTCATACAACCTTACATAATTTTAAAGTATACACGTATCACCTGCATTCATTTGGGGTGGTTCTTTATGAACCAGAGCCCATTCCACTTATACAAAAATAAAAAATAATTAAATAAATAAATAAATAAATAAACTGTTTATTATACTGGACAATTAAAATTAAATTAATTTTAAGAGGCTACAAATATTAAAAAGTAACTAAAAAATATTTAACTAATCCAGTATAAAAGGTCATACATCCAAACTATTCCGTCCAGTGGCTTTAGGAATAGTTTATCATAGTTAGTTCCTACCTTGAAAAAATCAGAGCTTATTCTTAAAACAGAAAAATTAAATAAAAATTAAAAATTAATGTACCAAGTTTTTTAAGATTTTTTTAAAATAGAAATTAAGAAATGAACTAGGAAAATGGCTATTAATTAAATCGTTTTTATATATATCAGTATCTAATAAAAACTCGTTATAGTTAGAATTATTCCTGTAAAATCTATGAATTTGATTGGCAATAATATTAGAAAAAACCTTATTGGCTAAGTTAGAGTTGAAATCTATGCATTTTTTAACTGGAAATTTAAATTCATTTCTTTTGTCAAAAAGTTTAAATGTAATATTTTTATCTGCATTAATATCAAGAGTCAAATCTAAAAAATTTGCTGAAGAATTACTATTATTTGTTTTATTAAGAATTAATTCATTTGGATAAATATGTTTTGCTAGAATATCGAAATCATTAAAATTAATAACTAATAGATCATCAATGAATCTGAGAAAGAGAGAATCAATTGGAAGATTAACATGTGATTTTACAAATCTATATTCTTGTAGAAAAAGAAAAATATTGCAGATGTTAGTACTAAAATTATTTCCCATGGGAATACCATTAATTTGTTGAAAAAGGTGGTCATTGAAAAGAATATAATTGTTGTTAAGGTTAATATGTACTAGAAAGTTCCAGTTATCTTCATTAATAATATCACTGAGATTAAACATGCTATGAATTTGAAGAAGGTCATCATGAATTTTATTAGTTGGAAGGGAAGTATAGAGGTTTTCGAAATCAAAACAGTGAATTGAATCTACATTTTTTAAAGTTTTTAGTGTATTTAAAACCTGAATGCTATTTTTAATATTCCAATTTAAATAGTTATTATTTTTAGTAAGTTTATTAATTTTGTTATAAACTTTTTTAAGAATGTTCTCAAAGTAAATACCGATTTTTTTCATGTTACTATTAACGCCACTTGCAATAAACCTGAATTTGGTTGGAGTCTTATGGAATTTTGGATTGGCAAAAAGAAAAGGAAAATTGTTAATATTATTTGGTTTAATTTTAAGTCTTTTATAGATAGCATTAATTTTATTAATAATAATATCACTGTTGGTGTTAAGTTTTTGTAGGTAATATTGCTATTAAGTTCATTGGAAAGAAGTTGTTTGTAAAAAAATTTTCAAATAATTGCAAAATTATTACTAGCTTTATCAACAGTGGTTATACAAAATTTATTTTGAATATTTTTAATATCTTGTCTTAAAACAGAGTTAAAAATTAAATCCTTTTGAAAAACTAATTTGTCCCTTTTAATATTGATTTTAAAATCTTTAATGATATTCTCTCTCCATTCAAAGAAACCTTCAATTATATATATATATATATATATATATATATATATATATATATATATATATATATATATATATATATATATATATATATATATATATATATATATATATATATATATATATATATATATATATATATATATATATATATATATATATATATATATATATATATATATATATATATATATATATATATATAAATATATATATATATATATATATATATATATATATATATATATATATATATATATATATATATATATATATATATATATATATATATATATATATATATATAAAATACGACTGGCTGAGGCTCTCCTAGAAATGGGGCATCTAGGGAAAACTTCTATACCGTTTTTTAGAAAACTTGCTATATTGATCAATCTTTATGTTGATTTTAATTTTGATTATGAATCGAAAAATCTGTTTCAAACAATAAAAAATTTATTATATTTATTTTTTGAAGTTATGGGGTGAAAATTGAAGAAAAAACAGCTTAAAAATAACAGATTTTTACTAAATCTAAAATGTATAATTAATCTGTGTGCCTTCACTTGAGGTTATTGATTATGAATCGAATTCTTATTCATTATGAATCGAAAAATATTCCTCAAACAGTAAAAAATTCATTATTATCTTTTTTTCTTGAAGTGAAATTGGAAGAAAAAGCACCGTTCCTGCAAAACATGATTGTTGGAAAAATTTACTTAAATCTAAAACTATTTTCTGTGTTAACGTCACTTGTGATTATTTTAGGAAGCTAACTAGATCAGGGATTACATAAATTTTTTTTTCTAGAAATTAAATTAGAAGAAAAAGCACCGTTGCCGCAAAACATGATTGTTAGAAAAATTTACTAAACCTAAAACTATTTTCTGTGTTAACGTCACTCGTGACTGTTTTAGGAAGGTAACTAAAGATCAGTGATTTCAAGAATTTTCTTTCTTGAAATTAAATTAGAAGAAAAAGCACCGTTCCTGCGAAACATGATTGTTGGAAAAATTTACTAAATCTAAAACTTTTTTTTGTGTAAACGTCATTTTTCATTGTTTTAGGAAGGTAACTAAAGATCAGTGATTTCATTATTTTTTTCCATGAAATTAAATTAAAAGAAAAAGCACCGGTCCTGCTAAACATGATTGTTGGAAAAATTTATTAAATCTAAGACTATTTTCTGTGTTAACTTTACTTGGTATTGTTTCTGGAAGGTAACTAAAGATCCGTGATTTCATTATTTTTTTCCTTGAAATTAAATTAAAAGAAAAAGCACCATTCCTGCAAAACATGATTGTTGGAAAAATTTACCAAATCTCAAACTATTTTCTGTGTTACTGTCACTTGTAATTGCTTTAGGAAGGTAGCTAAAGATCAATGATTTCATAATTTTTTTTCTTGAAATTAAATTAGAAGAAAAAGCACCGTTCCTGCAAAACATGATTGTTGGAAAAATTTACTAAATCTAAAACTATTTTCTGTGTTTACGTCACTCGTGACTGTTTTAGGAAGGTAACTAAAGATTAGTGATTCCATTATTTTTTTTTCTTCTTGAAATTAAATTAGAAGAAAAAGCACCGTTTTATGATTGTTGGAAAAATTTACTAAATCTAAAACTATTTTCTGTGTTAACGTCACTCATGACTGTCTTAGGAAGGTAACTAAAGATTAGTGATTCCATTAATTTTTTTTTCTTCTTGAAATTAAATTAGAAGAAAAAGCACCGTTCCTGCAAAATATGATTGTTGGATAAATTTGCTAAATCTAAAACTATTTTCTGCGTTAACGTCACTTGTGATTGTTTTAGGAAGATAACTAATGATCAAGGATTTCATTAATTTTTTTTTCTAGAAATTAATTAAAAGAAAAAGCCCCGTTCCTGCAAAACATGATTGTTGGAAAAATGTATTAAATCTGAAACTATTTTCTGTGTTAACGTCACTTGTGATTGTTTTAGGAAGGTAACTAAAGATCAGTGATTTGCCAAAAATAAAATCTGGTAAATCATGTTATAAAGGACAAAAAAGCAAGGAACCAAACAATCCAAATAAAATATTTCAAAAAATAACTTCCTCCAATAGTGAATCTATTAAAAAAGAGAGAGAGAGATAAGAAAACCGGTCGCTACGTCACAGAGCGGAAGCATGCCTTCATTGGTTAGTGTTGCATAGAGGCTATTGTTGTTAACGGAGTATGTGGATGTGGTGTTTGTGTGCCTTTCTCATGGAATAGTTTTTATTTGTGTTCTGCTTATGGATAACATTTCTGGGTAATTAACATTCTTTTTTATTATATCAGACATTCCAATGGATTACCAATTTTGGTAACTGAAAATATCAAAAAAGATATATCATAAATAGGTAAGTTTGATTATTTTATAGTTTTTATTATTTTATTAGAATGATTAGTAAACAATTATAGAGTAAGTAAAATGTGTTATAATTCTTTTTTTTAATATTTTATAATCGATTGTTGCAAAAATTATGTCAGATTTTTACATGCATAAAGTAACCGACTGGGTTTTGTGGAAAAAACAGCCTTAATTGAAGTTTTATTTTTTTTAAGTTGGTTTTTGAAATTATAAATAAAAATAATAAATCAAGTAAACTTTAAAAATTTATGAAATATTTTTCAAAATAAGGGTAAATTTGAGGATAAAATCTACATATTTTTTACGTCACGTTAATAACTCTTCGAATATTTTATAGTTATTTTTTTTTCTTTAGAATGATTGGTTAACAATTAAAGAGTAAGTAAAATATGCAATAAATTTTTTAATATTTTATCCCCGATTGTTGCAAAAATTATGTCAGACTTTTGCACGCATAAAGTATCCGATTGGGTTAAACAAGTGTTTTTTTAAAAAAACTTCCTTAAAAAATTTTATTTTTTGTAAGTTGGACCCTAAAATTAAAATTAAAAATAATAAGTTAAGTAAACTTTAAAAATTTATTAAATATTTTTTAAATAAAGGTAAATTTGAGGATAAAATCTACATATTTTTTATGTCACGTTAACAACTCTACAACAAATTGTAATGCATAAATATCACTTTTTTTTTTATTAATAATATAGTTGCATGCCGACTTTCGCCCAATCGGATGCATAAGATATTTGAGATAATACTAATTCTCTTTTTAAAATCGAAAATGAAAAAGTAATTTAATATTCCTAATGAAATACAGTTTTATATCCCTGGCAAGAATAAAACCTCATAAAACTGACCAATGCTATACAATTGTCGAGCAAAAATATTAGTTTAATATTGTATTTATTTATTAAATACTTTATTTAACATAAAAAAAGCATCTTAGATTATTATTATTTTTTTTAATTGAGAACTGAAATCTTGCGTAGGCAAGTTGAAGTTATTCTCAATTTGCAACAATTTGATTATTAATTTTTTTTTTGGTCTGGTATTCAAGACAACCAGGTATGTTTATTTTATTTAAAGCAACTAAGTTTGCTTGAACTGTGCTGGTGAGTACTTTTATTGCAGGCGGAAGAACTTTTATTGCAGAAGAACTTTTTATTGCAGACGGAAAATTAGAGAGTTTTTATTGTGGAAGTATTTGGAGCAGTTTTCAAGATCTGCTTACAAAGAAGCTGAAACTTGATTGAAGTTTTGCACAACCTTGGAAGAATATCTTTTATATTTTAGTGAATAATTCATTAATACAGAACTAATTGTCGTAAAGAAATTAGACATTTCCACCAGATAAAAAGACACTAAGTGGATATGATGAATAAGTTGGGCGAAAAGTAACACTTGAGATTGCACACATTGTTTCGTTAAGATAGCCACATATTTTTTAAAAGAAACAAAAGACACACTATTTAAGTGAGTATATATTGAAATCCCAATTGAAAGGATATAAGAAACGCCTGTTTGATTGCGGAAACAAGTTTCATTCTGCAATCAAACAGGTTTTCTTATTTATTTAATTTTTCCTCGCTTGAAAAATTGACGCTAAACCAGGGGAGAAACTTTTCATAGCAAATTTTGATTCAATTCCATTATTTTTTTGAGAAAAGTGATCTCAGTTAAACCTAGAGAAAATCATGAAATTTCAAATGCTAAAAAAATCATAAAATTTCAAAATGCTCGTTTAGAAAATTCGTTTATGATCTGTATTATTGCATTTTCAATTGAATGACACAATTGCAAACTTTTGAACTTATCACATAGAAAAAATAATAAACAATTATCTAAATACTTGCTAAATGTAAATTTGAACTAACTATAAATTAGCAACCAATTTTTAGACCGTGCAGTATAAGCGAGTGAAATAACATTTGTTAGATAGCAATTCAGACGGGACAAATAAAAACGTTCACTATTGCCGAGTGTTCACTATATCAGGGTTCATTATAGCGGAATTACGCTGTATTTAATTGTATTTATTGTGTAAAAAAGTATTTCTTTGGTGTGCAGTAATAATAATGATCAGAACCCGACGAGTTTCTTTGATTTCATTGAAGTATCAGTGTTCTATTGTGAAAAATAGCCTGAGGCTGAAGAGATTGTTTCAATGAACTTTTCTATAGATAGGGTCAGACAGACAATCAGCCAACCATAAAGAGGAAACTGTTTTAACCAAGAGTTTTTCAACCAACAGAATTACTTTTCTAATAGTCTTTACTTATTGTCATGATTCTTTTTTTTTCTCTCTAAAGTCACAGATTTACTAACGTTTTTTGTTTCAAGTTTATTATTCTATTAACGTTTTTGTAATCAAATTGAAAACATATTTAGGGATCCCGGAATGGGCCTTAAGTTCCCCCTTAGAGGGGGAAAACGTTAATTTTAATTTTAAAAAGAAAAAAAAACACAAATATCAAAGAAATTTTAGACTTTAGGGAGTCCAGAGGATTTTTCCTAACAAATTGCTCGATTTCTTAAATAAAATTTACACAACTCTACAATAATTAAAGAAACGTCTTCGGTTTTTAAAATTTTTTAAACATTTTCAAAAAATACTTAGTTTTTTATTAAATAATTTTAGAGATGTTTATGTCATGCAATTTCTCATACTTGTCTATAAAGTTTAATGTTTGCAGAGGTTTGAAGGACAGGTAATGAATTACGATTGAAAGCAAGTTTGAGCACGCTATGTCAGAAAATATAGCAATAAACTTGCAATTTGTATCGATTACTTTGGCTATGATATGCATTAATTGCAAAATCGTGAACCTAGTTTAAATGGAGATACTATTATTTATTGTCTTACTTTTATTTCTTTGCAACAACTTTAAAAAGATTCAATAAAATTGAACGAAATTTAATAACAAAATTATTGCTTTAAAATACGATAAAAATCCGTTACAAATTGCGCAAGATATGAGCATTTAAAGCAATTCTTTCATACTGAACGTCCGCGGAAAATATTTTAGATAAATTTTCTCAATTCTTTAGTAATATTGATTAACTTATTTAGTGAATAATATTCAGTAATTATTGAGTAATATTTGGTAATTATTGAATAATATTTGGTAATTATTGAATAATATTTGGTAATTATTTAATAAAATTTAGTAATTATTGAATAATGTTTAGTAATTACTGAAAAATATTTAATGATTACTGAATAATATTTAGTAATAATTTAATAATATTTAGTGATAATTGAATAATATTTCGTAATTATTGAACAATGTTTAGTAATTATTTAATAATATTTAGTAATTATTGAATAATATTTAGTAAATATTGGAAAAATTCTGATTTGAATATCTTGAAAATTTAAAAAGTTTCTAGCAATCAACAGTTTTTTAGCGAAACGTTCCCAAGATAAACTCATAGAATTAAACTTTTACAGGTGCTAGAACTTATAGAAAAATCATATACAGAAAATTAACTGCTAAATTGCATTAGGTAGGCGATTGAAAATTGGTTTACGGTAATCAAACTCGTACAGTTATCAAAACTTGACAATTTTTCCTTTTTGAAACAAAAATACAATATGTTTTTACAACTTTATACTGAATTTACAAACGAAATATTTGAGAAACTAATCTTCGCAATCATCAGATCACTTGGAAAATCGAGAAATGTATCTTTCATGTACCCAGTATTTCATAAAAGATAATTCCTTATTATGGATTTGCGTCGATTTTAAAGGTTAAAGGTATCACAAATATGAGGCTTATTGAAGATGCGCATAAAACTTAAGCATATTTCTTACATCGAGCTCTGGATGCGTTGTTTTTTATACAGCGATCCATCGATAATGAAATCATTCGGGTTTTCAAGATACCCTGGATGTTCGTATATGTATGAACAGGTGTTTCACGCGTGAGGAAAACTGATTGTATTTTAAAAATATTGCCTCTATGGAACTAATAAGTTGTTTGGTCAATCTGGAAATTTTTCCACTTACTTATTAGGAGAATGAGTGATTTTAAGTCTCGTGATAATACGCTGTTGGTCTGACACTGTCAATCAAATCTCTATTTTGAAAGGGCGTCCAAGAATCCAATAAAAATATAGTTTCATCTGGTATATTCCTAAAATACATCTTCCATAAATATTCGCATTAATCCATTTCCCCAGATTTCGAAGCATAAGTATTACTAGTTTGAAAGGTATTTAGTCGAACTCTGGTTAGGAATTGTCCTTTGGATTCCGGACAGGACTGATTGTTGGCAATAAATCGTAGCATGGATAGATAATGTAACACTTCCGATTTTTGGGCTCCAAATAGATTGAGTCTGCCTCCTGAATGAACTTTCTTTTGAAATGATGATAAATCACAAAAAATATTTTACTATAATCAAATTGTGAATCTAAAAAAATTGTCCTTGCATCAGCAATAAGTGCTTTTAAAAAATTAACTCGAACTCGAGAACTTTTATTAAGAGAATGTTAATTTTCCTACTAACACTTCCGCATTTCTTTTTTTTAAATTGGAATCATTTCGGTGAAGGTTTAAAAAGTATTTTTAGAACTTCTTCAGAAGCCCAGTTTTTTCAAGTTTGACCCATGCACATTCAGAAGCTTGCGTTTTCTATCTTCAAATTAATTAAAAACACGTTTTGACTATCACCCCGGAAATGTTGATTGTCTTTCCCACAAATAAAACTGCAAAGATTATTGACAAATCTATACCTGTTTTGTGCGATGCTTGTTCGTTTTATTTATTTTTTTACTGCTAAAAGATCTAGTTTTAAAAAATAAACATTCCACGAGCAAGTTTTTTCATCATGAAAGAAAAAAAATAGCAGTCTTACTAATTGTTATAAAAATTCGAGTGCTACTTGTAGTTTTAAATTAATGTACGTTTTTTTTAATGATGTATAATGAGCATTTAAAATCATTCTTTCATAATACGCATGCGCGGAAAATATTTCTTTTTCTTCATAATTTTGTTCTAAATCGTATTTGGTAAATTATGAAGAAAAAAAAATCTAATTTGAATATCTTGAAAATTTAAAAAGTTTCTCTCATGTTTTCTAAGTAGTTTTTTTTAAATTCGGGAAGAAAGCTGTGAATGGTGAGGGGTTTTCCGCAAATTCTATTTTGTACCGTTAAACAAGATTTCTTAAAAATGACGCCATCATTATATAGGGCCACATCCTATTAAATTATATTTTATTTCACATGCTTCATTTACTAATACCATTACATTTTGTTGTCCAGACCATTATTTCAGGGTATTATAATTCATTATGATTTTTTATGACACAAATTTAAATTTTTGGGAGACCCCTTATCATTTAAAATTTTTTATAATATAGTGCAAAATCTACGTAAGAAAGCGTAACGCAAAAAAATTAGTCTTTTTTTTTTATAAAATGTCAATATCTCTATGAATATTTAAGATCAGTTTACGAAATTGTGTGCAGTTATTGTATGTGATAAATAAAGTAATCGATAAGAGTAACAATTCTCTCGCTATATTTTTTGGCGTAGGGTGTTCCAAAACATTCTTTTCCATTCAGAATTTATTGTTGCTTCCTCAAACCGCTAAAAGCGTTAAAATTTATTGAAATGTGTGAGAGATTGCATAATCTAAACTCTTCTAAAGAAATAAAACAATTATCTGAGTATTTCTTGAGAAATACGAAAAAATGTGTTTATTTAGAAATGTTTCTATAATTTCATCTTGCTTAGGTATCTTTAGTATGCGATTTGTTCATTTACTAGCATTAATAAAATCTGATTATGTTATTTTAGCTGTTCTTTATACAATTATAAAATTAGGGGTTGCTATACTGGTTTACATAAAGTAATGAAAAACTACTGTTATTTAAATTTCTTTAAGAAATTATATTAACTTGTCCCAATTGTTGGTTTTTAGTTTTTACTTATTTAAAAACTATATATTATATAGCTTGAAAATTAATGTTATTACTAAATCTAAATTACAATTATAAATTGTTTTAATATTTTTGATATTTCTTTTTGAAAAATGTTTCTTCTATTTGGGTACAAAGAACCTTCTTTCTTCCCCGTCGATTTTTTTCCATGGCTTTTTCCACGGTTTTTTCCACTGTGGAAGAAACTCGTCATCCCTGAATATATTTTTTCAACTCCGTTTATACAATTTTTAATTTAAAACCTAAGTATAAACTCCTTTTAATATATATGCTTTAAAAATCTTTAAAATATTGATTTCTGACAGAAAACAATAAAGATTCAAAGCCATTCTGGGAGACCAAAATATTTTTTAATTTGACTAAAAACAGTTATAGAAAAAATGGGATGTATTTACCAAACTAGTAGATTATAAAATTTTAACTACTTGATATTTTAAATTTTGAAGAAGAAAAAATCAATACACCTCATAAGTTATATAGAAAATAATTAAAATTCTGAATAATGTCCTATTGCAGTAACTTTTTACACTTTGGGGAGCCTTTTGAGTTAACTTCTTGATCAAAGCTTTATCCTACTTAAACTTATAAATTTATTATTACATCTTTATTTTGTCTTAATCATTATTTAATTGAATTTAAGATTTATTTTACCCGCAAAATATTTAGTCATTATTATATCCAAACTACCTTTAAGAATTCAATCTTTTACAAAAATTAAAATTTGGGAGCTTTGATTACGCACTTATGGAACTCCTTTCAAACTTCCAGCAAACCTAGGTTGAAAACCTCTGTCATATCACATTGATGTCAATAAGAGTTTACCACTCATTTCGCTATAAATATTTAATTTTTATTTATTTATTTATTTTACATCCTTTACATCCAACTTTTTACATTCTTTATTTTTTCTTACATCCAAACTACCTTTATGGATTCAATCTTTTATAGGAATTAAAATTTGGGTGCTTTGATTACGCTCTTATGGAACCCCTGACAAAGTTCCAGGGAACCCGGGTTGAAGACCTTTGTCTTATCACATTGACGTCAATAAGAGTTTACCACTCCTTTCGCTATGAATATTCAAGTTTTATTTATTTATGTATTTATTTATTTATTTTTACATTCAACCTTTAAATCCAACTTTTTACATCCTTTATTAACTTTTATACTTAAACTAACTTTATGAATTCAATTTACTATTGCACACAGTAAAATAAAAATTAAATTTGGACGATTTGATTACGCACTTTTATGGAACCCCCGTCAAAGTTCCAGGGAACTCAGGTTGAAGACCTATGTCTTATCACATTGACGTTAATAAGAGTTTACCACTCATTTCGCTATAAATATTTAATTTTTATTTATTTATTTATTTTACATCCTTTACATCCAACTTTTTACATTCTTTATTTATTCTTACATCCAAACTACCTTTATGGATTCAATCTTTTATAGGAATTAAAATTTGGGTGCTTTGATTACGCTCTTATGGAACCCCTGACAAAGTTCCAGGGAACCCGGGTTGAAGACCTTTGTCTTATCACATTGACGTCAATAAGAGTTTACCACTCCTTTCACTATGAATATTCAAGTTTTATTTATTTATGTATTTATTTATTTTTTTTTTGCATTCAACCTTTAAATCCAACTTTTTACATCCTTTATTTACTTTTATACTTAAACTAACTTTATGAATTCAATTTACTATTGCACACAGTAAAATAAAAATTAAATTTGGACGATTTGATTACGCACTTTTATGGAACCCCCGTCAAAGTTCCAGGGAACTCAGGTTGAAGACCTATGTCTTATCACATTGACGTTAATAAGAGTTTACCACTCATTTCGCAATAAATATTTAATTTTAATTTATTTATTTATTTATTTTACTATTGCACGCAGTAAATTTAAAGCTAAGTTTACGAAATTCCAATTAGTGGTTTAATGAATAGATTTTTCACGTATCGAGATTGCATGATTACGTGATCACGATTACGTGAAATACGCGATTGCAATCTTGTTCATTTTTGCCAAACTTTTTCGGAAACTATAATTTTTCATTTATTCTATTTTTTTTTTTTGATTAAATATCATTTTTAATCACTGTCTACTGCATCGATTTTTGAAAAAATCTTTTTGTTTTGTACCTGTTGCCACATTTTTAAGCATTAATACAGTTTTTATTCATCCTTAAAATCAAAGCCTTGACCTAAAGAGAAATTAGATAACAAATACAGATATAATCAAGTAAAATTCAAATATTTCATTTTTCTAAAAACTTTTTTTATTTTTAAAGAGTAAATAATTTTAAAAAAAATTTTTTTTCCATAAAAACAACCCAATACAAAAATAGGGAAGTGTCAGAAACTGAATTCAAATGTTGCACTAGTTAAAACATGTACAGCATTTCTGAAATATATTTATTTGCACATCAAAAAGAAGATATCATTTGAAAACGTAACTCTAAAATCCTTAACTATTCCATCGTTTTTAAATAAATACACAGATGTGAAATGAGTTAAAATTATCACACTGAACAACTTTTGTTCGAATTTTCACATAGCTTAATGGTTCAAAGGGTTGACTACACTGTAAAAAAGTGTCTTAAGATGGTGGCAACTACCTTTCATTAATAGTATTCCAAGACATGACTTAGTAGTATTCCAAGAAGCAAGAATAGTTCCTGGTGTAGTGGAACACTAAGAATGTTCCATTACACTACTTGGTGGAAAATAACTGCCACCATTTTTGATATTCAGTAACACTAAAAATTATTATTACAATAAGATAATAAACTCATAAAATTCAGTAAAATTATTTTTACAATTAAATTCAATATGAAGTAAGAACCATTAATATATGATGCATATGTATAATAATTTTTAAAATAAAAGTAGTTTGTAAATATACCCTTTAGCATACTGAGAATATTAAAAAAAATACGAACTAGGTTTAACAGAGCAGAAACGAATAGACGTTATAAACTTATTTAAAACAGTTCGCATTACTTAGAATATAACGCCTTTTTTATATTTATTTTTGTTGAATCCATTCAATTTTAGCGGAAAATGAATTTGGAAAACTTATACGTATTCTGTGATGCCTTCAAAAAAAAAAAGCTGCGATATTTTTCACAAATATAGCTAAATATGAGAAAAAAAGCTTTATTTATATTGTGATATTACTTTTTCTAATTTTATTTAAGTCTCAAAACCTTTTAAAATTTATAAATTGCAGAAAGCTCTTATGATTGGTGAAATTAGGCTTGAGTCTAAACACAAATCACATACTAAAACTTCCTAGAATATCAAACAGAGAGATACACCGGAAGTTTTCTAAATTTCTTCCGGTTTTTGGAAACACTACCTAAGAAACTATGACTCACTTACTCAGATAACAATGTCAGGTTCGTAAAAGGGTACGAATACAATTTTGTTCCATGAATTGTGCTCACGACGGATTGTCCTACAACAAGTTGTGCGCGACGAATTGACACAGAACCAACGGTTTTACGTTGTCCGTTTTTTACATTATCCCGCTTTCTACGTCATTATTCTGCCTGTTCGTGAGAATTGTCTATCGGTAATGTTAAATTATCTCGAATTTTACGTTACCCTTTTAAAGAAATTATAACTTGATACGCTTTTCTTGCAGATCATAACAATTTTTTTTCTCCACTAAGCTCGTAGAAACTTTTTCCTGGTTCTTTTTTTTTTCTTTTTCTTTTTTTTTTGAAAAGGGAGACTAGCTTATTAGTTGTTTAAAGTTGTTTTGACATTCTTCCTATACTTTTTGTCTGTGAGAGAGGATTTCTACCGTGAATCAAAATCAGAAAGGTGGTAGAAAAAACACAGGAAGGGTGATTAAATTGTAAAATTTCCGAGAGGATAAAACAACTGATTAGTTAATTGTTTCTTTTTCTTGATTTCGGTGACTTGCAAGATGTTTCAAAAGCAAAAATAAATGTTCTGGAAACTCTGCTTTTTATTTCTACAATGGCTGTCAGTGTCGACTAAAGTGCATTTCAAATGGATTTAATAAAGCATATTCTCGGTATCTACCTGGAATATTGAAAAGTTTCCTTGTCTTCCAGATTGGATTCAAAATTACAAGGCTACGGAGTTGAACATTGGTTGTCGTAAACCCAAAATTGGGTCAACTGTTAAACAATGCTTACAAAACAAAATAAAATAAAATAAAATTCCATGCCTGGATATCTTCTGAAGTCGATGGCGCGTATATGAACTACAATACACATCCCTATCATTTTCTAATTCCTACAATATCTGATTTAATATTTGATGCGATGATGGTGGTGAAAACCTACAGAAAGAAATGTCAGAGGATATACCAACAACTGACCAAGAGTTTCAAAACATACAAACACTGCAAATGTAAACTAAAATGCAAATTTTCAAACAATAGTAAATATTGGATGTGAAATTGTGTCTAAAAAATAAAAATAAGGAAAGATTACGCATTTTTCTCCTAATGGTCAATTCACAAGTGTCAATTTTTGAAAAATATGCTTATAATTTTTTATCCCGATGTTACGTTTTCTGCCAGACTATCGCTAAAAAACGCACGATGGGAAAATGTAAAACCGAGGGAAAAATATAAGTATATATTTCAAAAATTGACACAAGATGACTATTGAAAAAAAAGTGTAATCTTTACTTGTTTATAGATAAAATTTCAGCAATATCCCTCTCACTACTTACTTTCTTTTTCTAGTACTAAGCTTTTTGGTTTGCATTAGCAAATAAAAATTGATTCAGAGTTTTCATCTTTTGAAACTCTTAATCAGTTGTTGGTATATCTACTGATATTTTTTACTCATCTTCATCGCTTTCACCACTGTCAACGGGAGCAGACATTAAATCAGATATTGACGGAATTGTAAAGTAAAGGGGATTTGTGTCGCAGTTGATAAATTTTATTTTGAAATTCCCATGTTCCTGTTGGCTACCAAGAAGTTAACTTCATTAAAGCAATTTGAAATGCATTTTTGTCAACACTGTAACACTATAGAATTTGAAATCAGAGCTTCCAGAACACTTGTTTTTCTTTACAAAACATTTGCCAGTCACCAAAATCAAAAAGAAAAAGAAGAAAAATATTAACTAGCAAATTTTTAATGTAAAGTTCTTTAAATGATTAGATTATTCCAAAATCCAAGAGATGAAGTTAGTTGAAAAAAATTACACTCACAAATTTAACAATTTAGGCTTCCATACTTACTTTAACGACCCTTCCTATTCTTTTTCCATCTCACTGATTTCGACTCAAGATGGGAGAATATCTTCTCACAGACAAAAAAAACAGTACCATAGAATAGAAAGAATATCAGAGCAGCTTTAAACAGCTAATAAACAAGTTTCAAAAAAAGAAAAAATAAGAAATTAAAAAATTAAATGTTCGTGCAGGCAATAAATTTTTAATTTTTATAAACATATAATTTTAATATCCTTTTTATTGGGATTTTAATGATGACTAAGAAATTTGTCGCAATAGCGGATTTATCCTAATATGTTAAATCGAGCTTTTCTGCATGTTTTCATGTGATTTTATAATTTATCCATCGCCTTTCACAATTTATCTACCAATTTAAAGTTTGCTTTATTGAATCACCGTAGCGCGTAAAAATCCGCTTTTTAGATTAAAATATATTTAGAATATTCTGCTTTTCATTTTGTTTAAAAAAAATTGCTTGAAACTTTTACTGATCTCTAAACCTAAAAAGTCCCTATGTATGCGATGAAATCGCTACCAATTGTGTCCGTGACGAATTGTGCCTTAGATGAATTATGCTTCCGACGAACTGACGAGTCACATATGAAAAGGAGTTAGAAAAAAAATAATGGAAACACTTCTATACTCATTTTTTCATATTTCGCAAGAAGTATTCAGAGAATTACATTGAAACTTTAGAAGTGTTTAAGTCATGCGATTCGAATGGTAAAGGGTTTTCCAACTTTGCACTATTAAACAAGATTTATTAAAAATGACATCGGTAATGTGTACATTGGTGTGCAAAAATTAAGGACGAAGTTGCTTTTCAAATGTAATTTGAACAGCAGTGTTGAAAAGCGATAAAAATCATACCATAGGATTCTCAAAATGTAAGAATATTAGAAAGTAAATAACTTGCAAAAAAAAATGTAATCCATTGGAACAATAAGGAACTTTATTGAAATATGGGCATAAAACACAATTGTACAAATGACCAAAACTTCAATGTTGCACGGGATTGGCTAGGAAATTCCTACTCTTAATATGGGGTATGATCACCTGTGACTATGTAGGATTGACATCGTCTGCCCATGCTGAGTACCATGTTGTTAAGAAGTTCTTGAGGAATTGCTTCCCATTCCTGTTGTTGAACTAATCGCAGCTGCGAAATTGTTGCTGGCGGCTTGGTACGTGCCACCAAGCGTCTTCTTAGTGTGTCCCCTTCATGTTTAATCAGATTGAAATCCGGGGACCTCACCGGCCACTTCATGCGTACAATATCTTCACTCTCCAACAGTTCTGTGATAGCCTCTGTACGATGGGGTGTAGCTTTATGCAGATGAACTCAGAACCCACAACACCTCTAAAACGATGCACATAGGGAAAGATAACCTTGGTACATTAGCGGGCACCAGTGACTGAATCCTGAATCATTTTGGAAGAAGTATAGATCAGTACGGGTACCAAGCATAATACCGCCCCATACAGGAATTCCACCTCCTCCAAATCTGTCTCTTTCAATGTTAGAGAGGTTATTGCGTGTTCCTCGTACTCTCCAGATGTGTATGCGACCAGAATCCCTGGTCACACTAAATTCTTCTCATCCACAAAGAGTGCTCAACCCCAGTTCGCATCTATCAAGTTATGTTCCCAACACCCCATTAAAAAGCTCCACCGGGGAACTGGCGTTAATGGAACACACCGTACTGGCCGTCGAGAAAATGAATCACCTTTGTACCTCTGGACCACGGTAAAACGCGATATCGGGCGTCCGGTACTTTGCTGTATGTATGTGCCCAGCTATTTCTCCTGCTCTCAGCCGTCTATTCCTTCTAGCCTGTAGGACTATATACCGGTCGTCCTCTGCCATGGTTGTGCGATGACTAAACCTTTAGACAGATGTTTCTGTCCTCTAAAAGGTGTTTCAAACTTGTGAAACGATACTGTGGGTGATCCTGAACTCCACAGCCATACTGGTTACAATTCGACCTTTTTCCAACTTCCCAATGAATTTACATCGCGTAATCCAAATGTCGTCTTCTGTGTTGCCTGTTGGCCATATCAACAAATTAACTTAGTTTAAACTGATGTATAACCTTGCAACACTATTCACATAAATGCAGAGCTTCCACCGCTAGCTCGTTTTATTTCCTTACAACACGTCGCCCGGTACGTCATGGTGCATATATGAAAAATTTCTACTTTATCTTACCGTGATTGATCTTCTCAATGACCTTACGCTCCGTTGTAACTACCTCTTTTATTGTTATGCTAGTTTTCCATTTCGTCCTTAATTTTTTCACACCAGTATAGGACCACACCCTATTAAATTATGTTACATTTCCCAAGCTTTATTTTCCAATGCCATCACTTTTTGTTGTCCTGATCATCATTTTACGGTAATATCTTTTATTATGAAATTTTGTTTTATGATACAGATTTAAATTTGAGGAAACCCACTTATCATTTATTCAAAAGAAAGGTACAAAAGCTACTTAGAAATTTGCTAGAAACTTTTTTGCATTTTCAAGATATTCAAATCGGACTATTTTCATAAGTTATCACATACGGTTCTAAACAAACTATTGAAAAAATGTTTAAATTTTTTCCACTCTTGGGTAGCATGAAAGAATTATTCTAAATACACTTGGGCAATTTTGAAAGAATTTTTTCAGATTTTAAAATTATATTTTTATTATTAATTACAAATTACTCTAAAAATTTTTTTTAATTTCGTTGAATATTTCTGCAATTTTTGTAAGAAAACTTATGTCAAAAAAAAAAATTTCTTTTTTATGAAAGTGTATTTATCTTCATAACTATTTTAGCTAGGTTTACGAAATTTTGTGCAGTTATTTCATATGATAATCAACGTAATTTACATAATTCACAAGCTTTTCGCTGTATTATTTGGCATAGGATGTCCAAAAAAACATTCTTTTTCTCTAGATATGTATGAAAAATCGCTTGACTTAAACACTTCTAAAGTAATACATAAAACAATTATCTGAATATTTCTCGTAAAATGTGAAAAATAAATTTATATAAAAGTGTTTCCATAATTTTATCGAGCCATATTGTTTCCATAATTGTGTTTGTAGAATAGAATAAATAAAATACTTCAAACTGAAGCCAGCATAGTTAATTAAGAGCCATTATTTTGACTTTCAGACAATGTGCAATAGTTATATTTTTTGACTGGCTTTATTTTTTTTTATATTGAATTGGTTACTGAAATATGAATACTGTGTAAGTTTAAGTTCCAAAAAAAAAATCGTTCTTCCTCTGTTGAAAATTTCAAAACTCGCGGTCATTTCTTTAAAAGTGAAATATAAGTATATTTTAAAGCTTTCATCTAAAGAACACAGCAACGCCCCAACGTTTGGATTTGCTATAGTATTAATATTCCGTTGCTTAGCTATGGACATGCACTCGTTTCCATGGGGCATTTTTCAGAATTAAGTACTTGAAAAAAAAAGTGGAAAATTCAGTTTAAGTTCCGCTCTGAAAATTGGTGAAACAACAGCACCCCAATAATTTCCTTACTGAGTATTAAACTTTGCTCTTAAGACAAGGTCTATGACCCACGACTTTCCGTTGTTTTTATAGTTGAAGAGTTCTCTAATTTATTATTGCAAACATTTCTAGAAGACAATTAATGAACGATTCAAAATTGAAATTCGTTTCCAATAACAGAAAAGATTTATCCCTAGATTTCACGCATTAGAAGATTTTTAGAAAAATTCTCCAAAATCAGAATAAAAGCAGCAGAAGTTGCAGATAAAATTAGCGAGTAAAAAATTTCCAGCAATCTATCCGTCGAAAATATCTGTTTTTTCATCAATTATTCTGAAATATGTTGAAGTAGTTGTTCATTTACGTCGCACTTGTGTTGCACAATTTTATAACCATCGTTCAACAGTTGACCCAATTTTCGGGTTTACG
Organism: Parasteatoda tepidariorum; assembly: GCF_982258835.1. Classification (NCBI taxonomy): domain Eukaryota; kingdom Metazoa; phylum Arthropoda; class Arachnida; order Araneae; family Theridiidae; genus Parasteatoda; species Parasteatoda tepidariorum. The sequence continues at coordinate 13,801,205 of NC_141766.1, read as the reverse complement.
ACCACTAATGTTCAACTTTTTAGCCTTGTAATTTTTAAACTGATTCAGAAAACAAGGGAACTTCTGAATCAGGTATTGGGAGAAATTTGCCTTCGTGGTGAACTTTTTCATGGAACTAACCCGCGTTTGCGTTACAGGGAGAGGAAAACCACGAAAACCACCCATGATTAGCCTGACGGCAAGGGGACTCTTACCCATGATCCGTCTACCCCTGAGGATATTTTACATCAGCACTTTGATTGATGCAAGCCGGATGCGGAATTCTTATCAACCAGCCATCGCTGGGATTCGAGCCCGGTTCACCTCATTGGAAGGCGAACGCTCTATCCCCTGAACCATCACGGCTCTCCAATGCTTTTTGTAGATATAGCCATTTAACTGTCAAAAAAATGAGAAACCTGCAATTTTTTAAAAATTTTTATGATTGATTGTTTTCTCGTAAAAAACTTCAAATCAAAATAAAAATTTACTATAATTCGAATTATTTTAAAAAATGCAAATTCAAATCAAGAATCAAATTACAGTTGGGGTGGAATAATTGGGCAATGAATGGGAAAGAAAAAGAAATAGCAATAGGTTGGGGTTAATTTTCGATTACTTCTTAGACTGGAGCAGTAATATAAGGATAAACCTGAAGCAACATTATGTTGTTGTCACGTCATTGATATGTTATTGTCACGACGAAATATATTTTCTGCAAAAATAGTTGAATGATAATATGCATCTTGCTACCACGTAATCTGTTTATTGACACTAACTGTAATAAAGAATTTCGTCACGTGATATCGCGCTATTCGGTTACGAATGTATTAATCTGTATTTCACGGTAGTTTGTCGCATGCTTACGTAATAGCTCTTGTTACTTATGCTTACATTTTCTAGATATATTCTAATTTGTTATGCGACGTATGTAATAGAAATTATTGTAATCGAATGAAAAAATACAAGTTTTGTTCAAATTCCTCTTGATTTTTTTCCAGGATTGAAGGGAATATATATTTTCCTTTTCAGTTGAAAAAGATCATTTGCCAATACTTTCGCCAAAGAACAATTTTTCTCGGTGAATTTATGATTTTATCGTATTTGGTAAGGTGCTTAGAGCGAACCCTGATTATACATTACATAAAGTAAATATCAGAGCTTGCAAATCTGAGATTTATTTGAAAGAAATGCATATCCTTTCACACTGTTTATATATGTTGTGCAATTAAAAAAAGCAAGCTTTTATAGTAACGAGTGACAATATCCATTTAATAACATCGGTTTTCCGGATAAATTACTTAGACGGTAAATGTATGAATTGAGAACGGTGTTTGGGTTGGTTAATTGCATATTTTGAGGCCAGTCACTAGTTTTATATCTTTAAATTGCAGACAGGGTTCTTGCAAAATTTTACTATTTTTGCTTATTTGGAAGATCCCTCATTACTGTCTAAAAAAGGAGAAAATTTCCAACATAGCATTTATATGCAAAGTTTGAATTTTTTTAAAGGGGGGGGGGCAGGAGATCCCATTAATTTTTCTTTTCCTCCGGTTAGTAGATGCGTTTACCTTCTAGATGGTATAATTAGTTTTTTTTAGAGCAATGCTTTTTTAAGAGAAACTTAATAAAAAAATTCCAAATTTTGCATTTTTTTAAAAAATTTGAATGGCTATACTTATTAAATGCATTAATAACCCAGAAAAGTTCTGGGTCACAGAGCTTGCCCAAACAGCGAACTTCAGAGAAAAAAAGGCTTTGGAGTGCAGTTGTTTAACCAAGATTTTCAGCTCAGAAAAACATCAAAAACTTTAATTTTTCACTAACTTTGAAAGAGTATAACTCTGAAAAATATCAATGCCCCATGGAAATGAGTGTACATCCATAACTAACCAGAGGTGTACTAATAATATAGAAAGATCAAACTTAGGAATGTTGTTGCTTTCTTCAAGTAAACCTTTTAAAACATGCTTAGATTTTAATTTTAAAGAAATAGCCTTGAACTTTAAAATTTTTTTCAAATGTGGAAAAATTGCTTTAAGAGCTCTAACTTGCCCAGTGTTCTTCTTTCCTAACTTACTTCAATATTTAAATAAAAAATATTCAATCAAATTATACAGCTATCAAAATTTCAATTTTTTTTCTGAAATAATATTTCTTAAATACTATTTAACTTTTAATACAATTATTTAACATTTCTGCTAATTTACTTTTGAACTCTCTGATAGTGTTACTTTTGACTCTCTGATAGTAGAAGCTTAGCTACTGGTAGGTTTACCCAAGCCGGAAAGGTTGAAGGGAAAACTTTAGTCAAAGTGGAACACCCTGTCCCACCAGGTTGGACGTAGGGCTAAAAACTAGAAGGAAAGAAAGCTGTTCTGAAATCTCAAGTTATTAAAAATGCTCTGGACGGTGTTTGAGACCGTCCGCCTAGTAGTCCATTCACCCAGCTGTCAAATCGCTACTGGATGTAACAGGGGTGAACTTGATTAGCTGTTAAAAGAAAATCTATCCCAGCACCCAACTCATTAAAATCACATTAATCTTCAATCGAGAGAAATGAAGTCATGAATTATAACTTGAGATTTTTTAATGTTCTTATTAATGTTTAAACACCTACAGAAGACAAAGATGAAGACGAAAAAGAACTTTTTTTGCACTCTCTCTTCGCATCTTGCCTAAAAATGACGTTAAAATGACGTTATTAATGTTCTTATTAATGTTTAAACACCTACAGAAGACAAAGATGAAGACGAAAAAGAACTTTTTTTGCACTCTCTCTACGCATCTTGCCTAAAAATGACATCAAGATTATACAAGCGATTTTAACGCCAAGATAGGAAGAGAAGCTGAGAACAGACGAACTATCCGAAAATATATTCTCCATAATATTGACAATGGACAAAAACTTATTCATTTTGCCGAACACAGCATGGTTATATCTAGCGCATTATTTCAACACAATAGAATTTACAAAATGACCTGAAGATCTCCAGATAAAGAAATATTTAACCAAATTGATCATATAATGATTGACACTTGATACATGTCAGGCGCACAGTGCGAAAAAAAAGATATCACCCTGAACAACTTTTATTCTAATGATCGGATTTTCGCGTACTAAGTGCCAATCTTAAAGGTTCCAGGGAGTGACCACAATTATGCTAATTATTTAGTACTAACTATAATTTAAGTTACGAAATCGGACGCAAAAGCGTACTTTCTCTGAAAAAACATAACATATTTTTTTTTACATATCAGGATTTTTAACCTTTAAAATGGGGAAACTACAGTCGTGTAAATTTGGTCCCCATAGTTTGGTCAGACTCCATAATGTTAATTTCACTTTTTGCGATTTTAGTCATATTTTTAAAACTAATTAAGAAGCTTTTTAAGAAAAATTAACCCAATCAAACTCGTTTACCCAAAAATAATTTCATGCGAAAAATACTTTTTAATAATTTATTGTTTTTTATTTAATTTAATTATGGATGAAAAAACTTTGAATTATGAGGTATATTTTTTATAACGTATTAATCTTCACATTTTTCCATTGAAAAATTTCAATGTTTCAACTATTTTTATTTCGTGAAAGCCGAGAAAAATTTTAATTATGTTTCAGAAAATAATTTGGAGACAATGAAGAAATATTTAAATGGGGCGATTAATATTTAAACGTGGTTAACTTACAAGGAACTTGATTTGCGCTCGTGTTGTGCAAAATTTCATTCATATTTTTTTCGCTAATAACCGATTGCTAATCTTATTTTCTTAATTATGAAATACGATAATTCTATTTTAGTAGTCTAAAAATTTTGTCGTAATTTAGTAAAGAAATTTAAACAAAACTTTTTATTGAGTAAAAAATATTTTATTCAACAAATGTCAAGTTTTATGAAAGCATGTTTCTGACAGAATGTGATTATACATACATCAGCTTTTTAGAATTTTATTTTTTAGTATTTTTTAATAATTGATACAATTTCAATAGTATACATAAGTATGCATAGATTTGGAATAATATATTTATCAATTTCTTCAACTTTTTATAATTATGAATAGGAATACGTAGTCAATATTTTTAAGCATCTTAAAATTTCGCAACATCTTATATATCGTCTTTACTTTAAAATAAATTTTTTCATTTACATGTCCGGGCCTGTTTCGCAGAACTATTTTACCAACTGTTTAATTAAATTTCAACATTTCTCAAAATCTTATACTTTACACTACCAATTATATTATTTTATTAATATACTAATCTGTTTTTTAGTACTTTTATTATGTTTTCCTTTAAAGTAAAATTCCTTTTTAAATTATTGTCAAGTTTTTATTAAGCGTAAACTTAGACTTGTTGCTAGCTAGGAATTAAATCTTGTTAAGAAATTAAGAGCATTATGCTCTTAAAAATTATTTGATTCAAAACAGCTGACTATTTACACAGCATATTAGTTTTTTGAAAAATGAAGATAAGTTATAGATTGTCTTCTTTTATTGTTTCGTATTTATTTGACTAATGAAAAACAGCAACAAAAATACAAGAGATTGCCATGAACAGAAAATTACAATTTCATTTTGACGCTCAAACTTTAAGAAAGTTGCCTAAGGTACTTGGCCTAAAAAAGGTGTTAATGTTACTTTAGCACAGTTCAATAAAATATTGTTGCATCAGAAATGCTTTATTTTGTTAAACAGTAAATAGTAATTTGTAAAACGATTCCAAAACCGTGCTATTTTTAGAATCCCAAGAAATTTTTATTTTCTAACTTTAGAATTTCCTTAATACTAAAATAAGATATATTAAAAAAGATTTTTGGATAACAAATTATTTTATAGCTGAAAATAATATGTTCAGCAAATAGTTTTAATATACTTTTTTTAGAAATTATAAATAGAAATTGCTCTTTTATTACGCCGTAAAAAGACAAGAAAGTTAATGTTTCATTTATGCTCAAATTAAACGTGACAATGATTTAATTAACCCCTGAATTGAAATCTCTTTGGACGTAACATTTAATTGTTTGAAACAATTAAACTTATTAAAATTATTAGAAATTAAACTTATTTCTTCATTTTGTTCAGAGCGACAGGAAAGATGAGGAAAAGTAATGAAAAGCCTCGTTTACCATCATACTTACTATTCATGCATCTAATCATATAACTTGAGTAATTTAACCGAAAAATAAATAAATAAATAATGTGTAAAACATAAACCCTATTGAAATATGTCCTTAAGTATACACTAAATTATATCCAGAATAGATTTTTGATTGATAAATAAAGAATAAATATTCCAAAAATTTCGAACAAGGTTGAGATGTTAACTTGTTCGAAATAATTGACTTTGTAACCACTTAACTTTAATTCCAGGAGAGAGGGGTCATTCTATTGTCTCATTCGACTTTTGAAATTTTAATCGTAGACGGAATCGTTTAACATCCTGAAGAAATGTTTTTCAGGGCAGCAGTCAGAAAATAAATATATAAAACAAAATAAAATGAAATAAAATATTTTTCTTTTTTTATGTCAATCTACTCTTTTAGAGGTTAGAGGTTATCTACATTTTGAGCATCTTCTTTGACCGCCGGGCCTACATTTGTTTCTATATGTTCCAAAACTATCAACTATCCTTTGCAACCTTGATTAAAAACTATTACAGCTTCGTTAATACTCATTTCATTTTTAATGAATATTAAGAATTATTATTCATTAAAAATTATTACAAGTTGCAATTTCAGCTATTTATACTGAAAGTACCATAAATTCTTTTTACACAGTTTTAAAAAAATTATTTCAATCAAGTAGTTGAAATGATAGTATTTTACTAAAATGTTTTGATAGGACTGAGCAAATCCATCTATCAACTGAGCCATCACCACCGATATCAGAAAGTTTTCACGCTGTTTTTTTTATAAGTAGCCTGCGCAACTATTTAAAAAGTGAACCAGTTGTGCCCATGAACCCAAATTCTATTTTAAAAGTAATTGGGAGAAATTTATTTGAGAATTGAATCTGTAGTGGTTGATAAGTAAATAAGACAAACCAATCATATTCATAAATTAAACAAATGTTTAGACATATATTTACCACTTTCTAATTTTTAATAGGTTTTCTATTAAATGGCTCTTTCGCAAACTGGTTTACCTTCATAGTGGTCTACTAAGTATATACTGCCTATAAAAAATCGCGTGGAGGCTTTTGTTATAGGAGGCGTTGACTGAGCTCACATATTCACTTGCTAATACATATCACAGCGTGTTCAGCGCCCCACTCGACATATTACGCTGTAATTTTTGCATTTTACAAAAAACAATATTTTGGTACAATATTCTTAAAAAAGATAACATATCCGGGATTTCCAATGCTGAGAAGCATCAAGATAAATGCCTTGAGAAGTTTGATTGTGCACAGATCGCTTGGTTAGACATGATTTCCAGGAACAACTAGCGAAGAAACTGGAAGCTACTGAACGTATTGATAACGTAGATGAAAAATGAGTCCAAAGAGTTCAGTGTAGAGTTCAATGTTTTTTGTTTCAGTGTATATGGTGGTTAGAAAAAAAAGATGAGAAGAGGAATCTATTTGATCCAGACTACGATATTGTGAATCAAAGAAAAAATGACGCCCATAGAAAAATGTTATCAGAAATCATTCAAGAACGTTAGTAGAAGAATATATGAAGAGAGGAGAAAAGAATCCACAGGATCAAGAAAAAAATAGTTTTTTCAAACAAAATCTGTTGAATAGCTCAGAGGTTCAAATGAGAGCACAGCTTTCTTTCGTGAGATAAACCTTAGACGACAGGATTTTAAACCAACCTTTGCTGAAACAAAGATGGAGATATTTCGGAGAACAAAACAAGGAGAGAATGATTACTTTGATAAACTATTTAATCCAAAAGTACTTGCAAACTAAAGAGTATAGCACAGTATTAACCAGGATTTCACTGCACTTCCCAAATTAATTGATGTTGAAGGAATAAAAAAAATAAAAAAACTTATAAGCAACAAGGCCTCTGACCCAGACCTCAAAACGACCGAATTCTTCAAAATGTCGAGACTAGATGCGATGGGGGTGAAAGCAATATACCATATTCTTTTCTTAGTATGGGACAACAAGAAGACACTTCCAGATGAACAGAAACTTTCTACAATCTGCACACAGAAAAGGAGATATTCTTAATTGCTCTATATAAAGAAGAATTAGTTTAAATAGCATATAAATTGCTTTCAAACTTTTTGTTTGGTAGACTCTCTCCATATGTGGAAAATATAATCGGAGATTACCAGTACCGCTTCAGGAAGGAAAGACCTACAGGGGTTGGACAAAATAATGGAAACACTTCTATACTGACATATTTTTTCATATTTCTCAAGAAATACTTAGGGAATTATTTTAAAACTTAAGCAGTGCTTAGGTCATGCGATTTATCATTCACATCAATAAAGCTTTTTGAAGTTTCAGGGACGGGCAATAAATGACGAACGAAAAAGAATGTTTTTGAACACATAATGCCAAACAATATTAGCTTGTAGCTTAAGTTAATTGCGTTGGTTATTATATGGAATAACTGCACAAAATTTCGTAAACCTAGCTTAAATATTCATGAAGTTATTGACATTTTTTAAAAAAAAATTTGACTTGCAGTTTCTTACTCTAACAACAAAAATATTCAATAAAATTAAACAAAATTCTCAGACTAATTTTTAACTAATAATGAAAAAATCCTTTTAAAATTTGAAAAAATTCATTAAAAATTGCACATATATGAGTATTGAAAGTAATCCTTTCAGAATTCATTCATCACAGTTTTAAAAAAAAATTCCTAATTTTTTTTAAATCTTATTTGTTAACCTATGAAAAAAGTCTGATTTGAATATCTTGAAAATTTAAGAAGTTTCTAACAATTGTCAAAGTTTTTGTTTATTTGGAAAGAAAGCCTTCAATAGTAACTGGGTTTTCCACAAGTTTTATTGCGTACTATAAAACAAGATTTATTAAAAATGATATTGGCTTTATATGGGATCACACACTATTAAATTATTATTTTATATCCTAATACCATCACATTTTTTATCCGAACCATCATTTTAGTGCATTGTCATTTGCTATTAAAGTTGTTTTATGATACAAGATGAACTTTGGGGAAAACCCCTTATAATTTAGAGTTTTCAATAAAAACGTACAAATGCTGCTAAGAATTTTACTTAGAAGCTTTTAACGTTTTCAAGATACTCAAATTGGACTTTTTTCATAAGTTACCAAATATGATTCTAAATAGAAAATATGAAGAAAAAAAATTTAATATTTTCTGCGCAAGCTCAGTATAAAAGGATTAATTTAACTACTCATATATTGCGCAATTTTTAACTAATTTTTTTTCAAATTTTAAAATACTTTATTATTAATTGAAATTACTCTAAAAGTTTTGTTTAATTTTATTATTTCTGCAGTTATAGTAAGAAAACGTAAGTCAAAAAAAAAATTTTTTTATAAAAATGTCCATATTTTCATGAATAATTAAGCTATGTTTACGAAATTTCATATAGTTATTGTCTCAGTTATTATAATCGGTATAGGTTATAGCCTATTGCTGTATTTTTTGGCATATGGTGTTCCAAAGCATTCTTTTTCGTAAGTAATTTATTGCCCGTCCCTCAAACCTTTAAACGTTTTAAACGTTATTGCTATGTATCAGAAATCGCCTGACTTAAGCACTTCTAAAGTTTTAAAATAATTACCTAAGTTTATAGTAATATGAAAATATGAGTTAGAACAAATATTTAACATATCACAAATTCAAGGAAAAACCAAAGAATTTGGAACCACTTTGCACTTATTATAGCCTAAATAAAAATCTACTAGTTGAAATCAACTAGTAGATTTTTAAATCTACTAGTCCTAATCTAAATAAAAATCTACTAGTTTACCTGTCAAGCTATGCAAAACTATGCAAAGAGTTAAAATTAAGGGTGACTATTCAAAAATGGCACTGTAGAAGATCATGCAAAGATCAAAAATAGAGAAATCTGTTTTTACCGGAGCAAAAATACTTTCTGACCTGAAACCACATTTTTAGCTTTGTAGGTAAAATGCTGAACTTAATACATGCAGTGCACAAGACTCATTTCTAAATTGGTAATTTGAAAAAGTCGATAGTTTAACATATCTCAGCTCTGAAGTTAACACATCTGGAATACAGAATTGCCAATAGATGTTTTTACAAATAAGTATTTAAAATCAAATCTATTTCAAAAGGAAAACTAGAAAATGTTTTTTAGACTCAGCACAAACTATGATACAAAAGGATGAAAACGCTCATGGAGTCTTAGTGCGGCAAACTTGTTGGCGACACAAATTGATGGTCTTCTTAGTCTTTTTTTTTTACTCAATTGTGTTTCTAAAAATTGGTTTTGAACTTGGGTGATTTTCAAAGTTGAAGAATTTTTGAAAATTGTTATAAGAATAAAATTGTTGGTGATTCTTGGATATGTTTTGCTTTTAAGATTGAATAACTATTTAGACCTGTGTAAATTTTATACGCCATCATAAAACCAAAAAATCCATCTCACTTTTATGTCATATGTTATCATTAAACAATCTCGTATAGTTTTTTAACAATTTCTGTGATTCTTGAGAAGCCTTCGCAATCTCGGATTTATAAAAATTTTAATTATATATATATATATATATATATATATATATATATATATATCCCTTATTTGTGAGCTTAATAATTTGACTTCTGATTTTTTTTCTCAAAACTTTAAAGCAATAAAGCAATTTGTGGTTTAGAGTCAGTCATTTTAACTATACATTTGTCAATTTTTATATATAGTATAAATTTTATTACAGTTTAAGCAGATGAAAACTGATTTGGATGATGCGTAAATAATCTTATGACGTAAATTGCAGAAGCAAAGATAATAATCAAAAAACAGACATGCTTGCTATTTAATATTTTTCAAAAACTGCTGATTGTAGTTTTGTATTGCTATAATTTCGCCAGACTTCTCTGATTTCTTTCTCAAAACTTTAAAGCAATAAAGCGATTTGTGGTTTAGAGTCAGTCATTTAAACTATACATTTGTCAATATTTGGATACATTAAAAGTTTTATTACTGTTTAAACAGATGAAAACTGATTTGGATGATGCTCAAATAATATTATAACGTAAATTGCAGAAACAAAGATAATAATCATAAAAATTTTTTTAAGAAAACAGACATGCTTGCTATTTAATATTTTTCAAAAACTGCTAGTTTTGTATTGCTATAATTTCGCCAGGCTTCTCTGAATTTTTTCGCAAAATTTTAAAGCACTAAAGCGATTTGTAGTTTAGAGTAAGTCATTTAAACTACACATTGGTCAATTTTTAGAGAGATTAAAAATTTTATTACTGTTTAAACTGATGAAAACTGATTTGCTTAAATATTCTTATAACGTAAGTTGCAGAAACCAAGATAATCAAAAAACTGACATGTACGCTATTTAATATTTTCAAAAACTGCTGATTGTATTCGTAGAATTTCGCCACAAAAAATGAATAGAGAATCGAAAATTCCGCTCACTTTATATCTCAATTTCTGCCGAATAGAGTAAATATCCACCATTAAGTTACTTGAGTAATTAAATAAAGGGGATTAAAATTGGAATTTTCCCTTCTACAGATGAGTTCGGGTGGCCTCTTAATGCGGAAAGATATATTCATTTGCCGATAAACATTATATTTTAAACTAAATGCATTATAAAACATTATATTTTAAACTAAATGCATTATAAAACATTATATTTTAAACTAAATGCATTATAAAACATTATATTTTAAACCAAATGCATTTAAAATAAAGTATAATAGAACTTTTTATAAATTTTATATTAGTTTGTAAGTAGTGAAAAGTAAATTTCATTTTGTGAGAACGTCCCTTTAGGTAGACTAGATTTCAACAACTTTGATAGAAAAAACATCTGTCACCCATGTAGAGGTATTATTTCCGCTCTTCACGCACTGAATAATCTCGCATTTCCGGTCATGTCACCTGCTTCCACTTGTTACCTTCATAATTTTTGATCTCAATATTTTGCGGGGAACGCCTGCAAATTAATTAAACATAAAAAACCCTCTTTCCCTCTATCAAAGACTGCCAACGTTTTTTGATCACCGACCCCTCTATAAAAAAATGATTAAAAAAATAACAACTTACCTGTCTCTTAAATGATTTATTTTATTTTGACGGAATCAAATTCTTACATAAATCAATGAGAAGGATGTTATTGATTTTAACTATGTGTAATTATTTATCATATCGCAGAATTTATTAAACACTAATTAAAGTTAAAATTTATTAAAAATTTGTAGGAATATTAAGTAATATATAAATACTAATTACAGACATAATTTTCTTTCAGACTCCTTTTAACTTGTCTTTATTTTCATTTGATAGATTCTACTAATGAGTAATGAATAATCATAACTAATATATTAAAATAGTCGTAATTTATTTTAAAAACTTAATCTATTTTTTTTTTCAAAAAAGATTATCTTTTAAAATCTATCATTGAGAGATAATCATTTAAAGATAATCATTTGATCTCTTTGATTCCCCAATACATTACATTTACAAAAACATTAAAATTATTTTTCTTTAATTACATGCAGTCCCAGGCCAAATTATTTGACTCAATTTTCTGGATAAGATTCTAAGTAAAATCTTAATTATCAGATGATACTAAACAACTTTATTGTTTTTACGTGGCTGAAACCGGTTTGCAATATTTTACGTTCGTGTATCAATTGGTTAACAATGTAATGCAATACGCTAAAAATAAATACAAATAGGAAGTGTATAAAAATCTCCTGAATAAAAACCCATTACATATATGTTTAAATATAGAAGTATTGCATATAAACTCGTGCAAAACATGTAATTATTAAAAAACTACAGTGCGTCTAATAATTTGATATAATTATTACAATATAATAACATAATACATGATATAATAAATATTCTATATTTATATAATATATCTTCTAATTTATCCAATCGTCGAATTTATATTATATATCGCCTAATTTAACCAATAGATACACAAACGTAAGCAAGTGCAAACCGGTTTCAGTCGCGTAAAAACAATAAAGTTGTATAGTATCACCTGATACTAAAGATTTTACATAGAATCTTATATAGTGCGTCGAATGATTTGGCCATGGACTGTCTATCCAAAACAAATATTAGTTTTTAAATGAAATGTCAAGTTGTCAGAAAATTCTGTGTGTTACATTAAATGGTTGAAAATATGTTTATGGGAATAAAAGTTCCGAAAAGCGTAACACTTCGTATATAGTTTTTTACTGCATAATAAAAATCTCAGTAGCATAGGTATGAAAGAACTTCCTAAGAATCGCGAAATAGCACAGGAAAAAAAATATTACTATTACATTATTATTACTGTTACATTAGCTATTACATAAATTTTATGTCCGATTCTATTCGGGTCGTTAAACTCAAACTTATTATAAAATAATTATTCAACCGTAATTATTTTTTGTTTGTAATTGATATAGTAATTGATATTCAAAGTTCAATTTGGAATTGGCTAAACGGAACTTTATATACATTTTTGAAGCAATTATATAATATATAATGGCATCTTTTTAAATATTGTATCAATTAAATCAATGAACAGTAAGTCTCTCAGGGGCTGGATCTTTTGATAACTTAAAAGTATAAGCAAAAATGAATTATTTCAATTTAATACAACCTAAAGAATAATTAACTAATTGAAAAAGTATAATTTGTATATTATTATGTCGCAGTATAATAAGCGTAATTATTAAACAATTTTAGATTTGCTTAAGAATCCTATTCATTCTGCTGAAGTGGGGTATCTAATTTCGTTTAAATACATATTTAATTATATTAAACTTTGGCTCAAAGGCCCGAATTGAATTGGTTGTTAAATTCATATAATTACAAATAATGCGCTCCTTATCCGATGCTCTTTTTCGTTGCTTTTTGTCAGCTTTTTTTCCACCTTCTTGGAATGAAAAATTACTGATCTCAATAACTTCTATAATATTATATTACCTTGATATTTTTTTATCTATTTTTTTTTTAATGGAAAACCACAAAAAAACTACTTGGCTGCAAAATAGGATAAGGCTAAATTCATTCTGATTTATTGATGGCATAAATTTCTTTATTTTCCAATTGATCTGAAATAGTGCGAAAATAATTTTTTCATCTTCGATTAATTTTGGAGATAGTTTCAGGTGTGGAAATTTTTACGTTTATTTAAATTAAAATATAAAAATTGAATTTTGTTTTAAGTACTCTATTTAAATAAATAATTATATTTAATAATTATATTTAATAATTATATTTAATAATTATATTTAATAATTATATTTAATAATTATATTTAATAATTATATTTAATAATTATATTTAATAATTATATTAAATATTTATATTTAATAGTTATTTAAATTCACAATGCTTTTTCTATTGTAGTAATATAGTGAGATGGAAACTCTTTTTAAAACAATATTGTAAATTATTAATAACGCCTCGAGTCTTCCTATCAAAAATTTAGTTGTTTCGCCTTTCTTTTAATATCAAAATATCAGCCTTTTTCATTTTTTATTTATTTATTTATTATTTTTTTATTATAATTATTATTTTATTTTTATTGTTTTGGTACAGTCCGGACACTATACGAGAATAACGTCAAAATACTTTAAGATTAACTTAAGAAACAGAAATTCTGTCGAAATTCCATTCTATATCAAACAGGTTTTGATGTTGTTAATGATTTTAATTTCTACGTCGAAATCGAATTGGGTTCACATTTAATGGTGACATTGTTTAAGAGGTTGTAAAAAGCTCTGTGACTAATAATTTAATTTCTTTTCGATCATTACTTAATTAAATAAAGAAAATACAATAAATAAAAATACTTTATGTAAACAAATTGTCGTAGAGGGTGCAAAATATATTTCCCTCCAGATGTTTAAATTGCATCTATAAACTAGTCTGTTATAACACTTATTTTGTTCTCTAAACAGTACGGGAAAAAAAACACCCTGAATTGCTCTTTATTGATCTAATGATCTGATTTTCTCGTAATGTGACTTGACCTTAATGGTTCTTAAACGTTACCTCAAATATGCTAATTAACTAGTGTCGATAATATTTTAAGTTACAAAATCAGACGCAACGTACTTACTCTGAATAAACATATATTTTTTTTTCCAACAGATTTGAATTCCATACCCTTAAAATATGAGGAGAGGCCTCAATCTAAATCTCAATCGTTTGGTCTGTGGGATGTTGAATCACTTGATATTGTGTTGTTCCTATTACCTTATCCTATTACTTTTTGTATTTTGTGCTATATTTCTAGAATTTTTAAATCCTTTGCAGTGCAGTGCTTCTAGTCTATCAACACTTATTCCAAAAATATTTCACAGCACTAAAAAAGTTTTAAAAAAATTCATTCTTCTAAATGTCCACCCCTTTTTAGCAACCACTATTTTCTCAAGAGCATAGAAAGTTCAAGTACATCTGTTGACTAATAACGTATGTTTTACGGAAGCAGTGTCAAATTTGCTACATGTCAAACAATTTCAGTCAAAATTCAAATTCAAAGTTGAGTGACTAGAAGTAATATTACGGGCAATTATAAAATTCGTTTATCCAAATATAGTTTTATGCAAAAAAATTTTAATACTTCTTTATCATTAAATCATTATAAATTGTTTATTATTAAAAATTTTGAATTGTAAGGTATACTAATTTTTACATAATTTTAGGGAAAGTAATTTAAAATGACAAAGTATCAAATTTGAAAAATTTGTTCAAATAGAAATCAAGATATCGAATTTTAAATATACAACTTTTTTGAAGTTCGATATTTGAGAAACAATACGGCCGATTTCGATCAAAATTTTTATTCTGCCATGAAAAAGTATATTCTTTAAAATAATGTAAAAGTTTGTATCCTTACGGCTCAAAATATTTGCAACTATTACAAATAAAATAATAAAAATTGTATTTAGCGTAGAATTATATTTAGATTAACGAAATTTATTATTGAAAGTAAAATTCGATTAGCCTATTAAATTTCTTCAATTCACTTAAAAAGTCTTTCTCACAGATATCGGCTACCCCCCATAGGTCAGAAATCCAAATTCGTGGGGGGAAAAAATTATGTTTATTCTGAGAAAGTACATTTTTGTGTCTGTTTAAACTATCGTCGCTCTAGTTAATTATCATATTTGTGGCAACCCTTGTGAGCCATTAAGGTTGAGTCATAGTACGTAAAAATCCAATCATTAGGACCAAAAGTTATTCAAGGTGAGACTCTTAAATCATCTAATGACTTGACACACAATTTTAATGATAAAAGCGATAACAATAAAATTGTATCATAAGGGAGTCATAAAAGTTAACACAATTTCGAGACCAACGATGTGATGGGGGCAATATGATTTATTTACTTTCGTGACAAACTGATACCCCAGTCTTTCTCAATAACAGATAAATGCCTTAACTTTAATACGACCTTAAATCTGTTAATTGATAACTTCCTAACTATTTTGAATAAAAAGCAGCAAAAACCTGGATTATCTATTTTTCTATAAATAAATAAAGAAATCCAACATAATTTGTATATTTTAACCATTTCCAACACCCACTTTAGAAAGTAAAAAAAAATGAAAAAACACCCTAGAAATGTAAACAGTATTTACCTTTCTATTCCTTTTTAGAAATCGCTCTTTTTTAAGAAAGATGAGGTCTATTTATATAAAATCTACAATCGCAGTTGCAAATATTTGAAAATCGTGATTATTCGTGACAGATTCTCAAACAAAACTTCGTAAATTGAATATTTTCTGACTTAAAACGAGATTCTTTATTTTATAATTTCTTTTTATTTCTATGGATATCCTTTCAAGAAAAACTATCCATCTATCTGGAAAAACATAGATTGTTTTTCTATATATTTTGCTACATCTGAGAGTTTTTTTAAGTGCTGTAAAATTTATATTTATGCAAACTCTCTTATTTTGCCCCGTTTTTATAAAAAAAATAAATAAATAAATAAATAAAAAAAAAATCTACGTCTCAAGAAAGACTAATGCAACGAAAGAAAACAGATAATAATCAAATAAAACTTTGATTCTCTAGGAACACCGAATCATTGCTAATTCTCTGTCGTTTCTAGAAATCAACCATGCTAACTAGTGTTTTCCTTAGAACTGGATTTTTAAATTCTGGAACTTTAAATTTTCCCATGTAGTTTCTTAATAGCCCTTTTTTTTTTTTTTTTTTTTTTTAGCTTTTCAGCCTAAGATTTAAAAAAAAAAGATAGAGAGATTTTTGTGTATTGAATACAAATACAGATAATTTGTAATAATACAGATACAGATAATATGAATACAAATACATAAATGAATACAAATACTGATAATAATTTCTACTTTGTATCTGGCTGTATATATATATATATCTGGCTGTATATATATGTATATCTGGCTGTATATATATATATATATATATATATATATATATATATATATATATATATATATATATATATATATATATATATATATATATATATATATATATATATATATATATATATATATATATATATATATATATATATATATATATATATATATGTATGTATATATATATATTTGTAAATTGGGTTATGTAGCATTTATAAACGAGTTAGATTCAAATAAATAAACCCTTAACAATTTTGTGAGTTTTGCGTTTATAAACATACTAAAAAAATAAAGATTTAATGAAAAAACAAAAATAGAAACGTGTAAATTTTAGCTCTCATTTACTCAAATTCACTGAAGTGCCACTTAGCCTGTTTTTCCACTCAGCTCTTTATATAAGACGAGTCCTTCCGCAGACGTGATTTCAATTTACACCTTTTATTTCCAATTATTAAACAACAGTAGATGGCCGGTTATAATACCGAACCCAACAAGCACACAACTTTTGGGCTAGTGAAGGGACAATGCCGGCTCACCTAAAGTGCCATTACGGCGGGCTTTTCATTGCCGTATCGGTTCCGTTAATAAAGTGAAATCTGGGCCAGAATGAGGGCCAGTGCATGGCATTTCAGGCAAACTTCTGGCAATCGTTGAAGGACCGGGACTATTTTGTTGCCTCTGGATTGCTTTGCCATTTTTGCCTGTTAAATACCGGGGAAATTTTTTTTTTCACAGAATAAAGAGAAAATTGCCGTAAAGGCTTTTATTGAACCTTTATGATGTCTTTTTTGCCTTTTTATCAAAAGCTGAATACGTTCACTGGCATACGTCGTTGCCTCGCTTGCCGTTAAGGCACCTTAACTGTAGGCTGATTAGAAAACGTCTATGCCGTTTTCGCCTATATCGCACCTTTATTTCAGGTGTTTAGGCGAACTTCTTTGCCTTATTTACCAATGCACCACCCTTAACTCACCTCAAACTCGGTTCAATAGAAAGTTTTAATGGCGTCCTTGCCGGTATCACACCTTTATTTTAGGTGTCTCGGCATTTTTTTTATTTTTTATTATTAGAACTTAGCTTTTAATTTCAAAGGCTTCTTGCTGCATTTTGTTACAATTCTTATTTAGGGAACATAAATTGTCACGAGTGTTTGTTCTACTCGGCTGATATCAGTGATAGTAATTTATTGATTCTTAGCTTTTTATATTGTAATATAACAACAACTGTCATTACATGCATACTGTTTTATGACAATATAAAAAACAAAATGGTGTAAAACAATTATTTAATTTATAACCAAATGTCCAATGAATCTTCGTACAATAAAATAGACTTTTTTTTATTTCATTTTAAACAATTATAAGCGCTATCATTTAAAGTAGAAGCATATAAAAAAAAATCTTTTTGAATTGAGTATTTAAATTTTTTAAGCATTTTGAGATAGAGGAAATTAAGTACAAATTTTTATTCTAAAATAAAACACAATGCAACTCAATAAATAAGTTATTTAAGTTTTTAAAATAATGCTTATATATTTAAAACCTACATCTAGCTTTTATTGATAGAAACTTACACACAAAAGTTTATTTATCCTATAATTTTGTGTATATTCATCAAGTCATTAATTTTATTAAATATTAGATAAACAGTATATATCATAAATAGTTTTTTCAAAAAAAAAATATTTTGTACTAGTAAATAATACACCATTTTAGTAATTTTAAATATATAAAAGCAGGAATTTTAACAACAATAAAGCTTAAAATAAACCATGAAGGAGTTTTATTTCCTTGTAACAAATCAATACATCTGTATACACTATTTACATATGGACAAATATATTTTCTTTATCCCATTCCAGAAGCTTTATTTCAATGAGCCTTTTTCCTGCAAAAAATAAAGCAATTTATTTTACTATAGATATATTAAATGTTCACAGAAAAAAAAATATCATTGATTTAAATCAACTGATTTATTAAAAGCCATGGATTAAGACAAGCTGATTATTTTTACAAAAAATTATTAATTTAATTATAAAAATATGATATTGAATTTAGTTAATAAATATGCATTCTTTAGGTTGCATTTAAAAAAAAACAACTAAGATCTGATTTCAGAGATAATGATAGTATTTCACTAAGAAATAATAAAAGAGATATGTATGTAAATTATTATAGTCATACATCCCTTTAATGATTATACTTAAGAAAAGTATTGATTTAAAGAAATAGATTTGAAAAAAATCAATTACTTAAATAAACTTATCATTTAACTATTATAATTATAAATACTTTTTATACTATGTAACTAATAAAAACATTATTTATAGTATGTTTAATTCAAGTCTTCTTTTTTTTCCATTAATAAGGTTATTTACTAAGAAATGGTGAAAGGGATATGCAAGCAAATTATTATTTTTTAAAATAGATCAACTGCCAAACATATTAAAATTATTCACATTTCATTTTTTAATTATTTAAATGCAGTTCATATATATGTAGCTCATAGATATCAAGACTTATTCTACCCAAAGTAATTTAAAAAAGTTTTTTCAGCAATGCAATCTGATCTAAACTAATTTAATCTGCTTTAGATATCTAATTGAAAAATAGTATCACAAACTTTAACATTCATTAGCAAATTGAGAATGAAAAACATAATTATAATTCTATTTATTCAATTAGTTTTGTAATAATTAAATAATTTTAACCATCTTAGTTAGAAATGTTAACTATTGTAGCTATAATAATATTTTAAAGTAATGTTAAGTGTTATGAAAACAATTCATTCAATGTTTTGAATGGTAAACGTAGAAAAAAAATTTTTTTTTAAATGATTTTCTTAAACCCAACAATTTATTAACAATATTCATGTTATATTTAATTTTATTTAATGCGACATTATATTAATAACCAAATTGCTGGTACATTATACATTTATCAGTTAACTGTAAAAAAAAAATTAACAAAAAAGTATAATTTGCTCTAAATATAAATTTTTTAATTCCAGAAACAAAGCTTGAATAATTTTTTTAATTCTATTAATGAGCGATTCGTAACAGTTTGAGATTGATAATTAGGAAATGTTAATAGTACTTCTGTAACCAGTATCAATTATTTAATATTATTTCATACCAATATTTATTTAAAATCTGCAATTAAATTCGTGACATCCTTAATAAATTACTTTTAAGTGGAGTTTCAATTATTTTGAAAGGAAGGCAAAGTAAATATATGTGTCTTGGCATTTATATATACAGTAGGGAACCGATTATCCGGAACGATCGGGACCATCGCTATTCCGGATAACTGATTTTTCCGGTTTTCTGAATCGCTATAAAAAGCCGTTTTTTTTATTGTTAAACTCAACTAAAAAAAAAAAATATTAGGAAATAATCTTAAAAAGAAGAAAAAACGATGAAGTAATACAGTAATGATTATTTCTAAAGAGATGGTATGGTAAACATCTTTCAAAGAAGAAAGAAAAATCCTAAAATCTTATGAGGAAAAAAAAAATTTTTTTTTAAATTCCGGGAAAATTTACCGAATTTCGTTCCGGTTTTTTGGTTTTCCGGTTTTCTGATTTCCGGATAACTGGTTCTGTACTGTATATATATATATGTATATGTATATATATATATTACATCAGAAATACAAATCTTTTGATTATTCAAACTGATAGTTTTAGGAACTGCATTAGTATTTGTAGAATATGTGATAACAAAAACAACAAAATCGAACACAGACATTGTCAGAAATCAGAGCAAAAAGCTAAAAAAACATGAGAATAAAGTTTTTTTTTCTTTATCAGGAATTCAGAAATTTCAGGACTATGAACTCGGATATTATTTAACTTATTAAATAAACTATTATGCTAAAATAAATGGAGAGAAAATTTATACTTTATTATTAAACTATTAGTATAAAAACTTACTTTTATTATATCTTTCCTTATCAATTTTGTATCTTTTTTATCAAATAATTATAATGCACCATATAAGAAAACACTTTTTAATTATCATTCATATAAAATATATATGATATATTGCCTTAAATATATAAAAATTTATATTATGTTAATGGATTAAAAAATAATTATGTTCCATGAAATTTAATTACATACTAATATCATAAATTATACACATCTAAATAATAACATTAATTAAACAATATTGAAATATAGCATTTCTATATTACGGGCAAGCAAGGTAGAAAATCATTCTTTATGGTATCACTAAAATCAAATTTAAATGCTGAATGTTTATTTTGCTTGCTAAATAAAGCTGCATACTTAAATATTTAGTTCTTTCCTTTTTTATTAGATATTTTGTTAATATATTTAAAGAAAAGAGTGGATATTTTTAGTTGTTTATTGAAAATATTAATTAATAGTTAAAGGAATAGTTAAATGCTATGAAAGACCTTGAATTGGCTCGGTTAATTTCAATTGGCTTAAAATAATGTTCCACAAATTGTTTTAAAAAAACACAAAAACCCCAGTTTAAACAAAAAAAACTGGTTTCTTTTCAACCATATGGTAACCTAAGGTAAAATATAAATTTATTTCTTACCATCCTTTTTGTTGATTTTTAAATTTTGAGTTTTATCTTCATTGTTGATCTTCCATCCTGACTCCCTATGAAAGAAAAAAAAAACTATAATTAGAATATGATAGTTGTAAAATTAGTTAAAACAAAAACAACAAAATCGAAACATTAAAAAAAAAAACTGTTTCTAAAATCATGTATGAAGATTAATGTAAATATTTTTATTTCAGTTATGGAATATGACAATAAGTTCATTGTTTATCATTTATCTTGTTTATACTCTAAGCATGTGGTGTGTTAGAGGAACTAAATGTGAATTGATAAATTCAATAAAACTTAGCACGAGCTTGTAGGGGAATACTTTTAGCCTTTCAGCCCAAATTTAATGTGGACAAAGTTTTTAATTTTTTTCATGTATTTTTTTAAGTAAAAAATATTTGCTAAAATAATTGCTTTAATACGAATATTATATGCTGGTGAAACTTATGGAAAAATGAAATGTTATATAATATTATCATTTCAAATAAAATAACGAAAAATATTTCATTATTCATTCATAACTTTACGTAGTTATTTTAACAGTAAAAATAATTTCTTTTAAAATTTTGTTTTCTAACTAATTAAAAAAATAGAATGATAAAAAAATGTTATAACAGGCATGAAAACAGAGAAAACAAATACTAAAATATCGTAATGATATAAAATTGTCAGCACATCTTTTCACCTAATTTATACATTTATAAAGTGCATTTTTCATTTATTACGAAACCTTATTAAGAAATTATTAAATAAGAATATTGCAAAAATATAAATATAAAAGCTTATATGAGTAATAAAAACACTTGTTATTAATAAAGACTGTGTTAGAGAAATACATAAAGTGAACTTAATTTTGATAAGCACAATAATTATTAATTAAAAAAATCAAAATTCTTTTGCAAATCAAAAATATGTGATTTAATTGAAAAAAATATTAATATTTAATGTTTCACTATGTTCTTACCTTATTTAGCTGTTGATGGCTGTTGATCGCTGGATTAGCATTTCTTGGATCTTTCGCCCTGTCTTTCCATAAAAGAAAAGGAATAAATTAGAGTATGATCGTCATAAAAACAGTTAAAAATCAACAAAATCAAAACTGTTTCTAACTAATTATATTTTATAATTTTTGTTAAAAACAATTTTTTGATTTAAATGAAATTAATTTTGATTTAAAGGAAAGAGAAGGATCATATATTAAAATTACGGCGAATATTTATATTTTTGGTAACTGACGATAAGTTGAATGTTTACCAAATTTTACCTTACCAAATTTTCTCTTAAAATTTTTTTGATTCTAATTTAGAAAAAGAACTAGTCTTTTAGCCAATTAGAATTAAAATAAATAGATAAATTAGAATTAAAATAAATAGACAAATTCTAAATAAAGCTTTTGTTAGTTAGGGCTCCCTCTCAATTTTAAAAATATAATTTCCTGAATTTTTGAGGAATAGTTTCCAACAATTTTTAGATTATATATTTCCACTACACAGTTATCATCATAAATTTTAATTAAACAATTAATAAAAATTCTTTTTTGTAGAAAATGTATACACTTTCTTAAACACAAAATTGTCAAAGGTGAAGGCTGAACAGGTATATTTTAGAATTAACAACCATTTAAAAACTCAAAATAGTAAATTAAGAAGAAGATAAATTACATGAGATAAATTATAGATTTTGCACAATAACTGGAAAAAAAGAATTAGTAATCGTCTTTATAGCATTGAGGACCAACAATATTTAATACAAAAAGCTTTATTTCATGAAAAAAATTATTATACAGAAAATATTATTATACTTATGAATAAATTTTAAAAATAATAACCATGAAATAATATTCTAATTTCTATTCAAAAAAATTGAACGTAATTTTAAATTAAATTTGCTTTATAAAAAATTCAGTTTTACAACATAATAATTTTATAACGAATTAATTCATTTTAAAACAAATTTAATCGTAAAATTAAACTTAATATAAAGATTTGAAATGTTCTTATACCTCTACAGCAATTCATTAAATGCAAAAGAAGTATAAAAACAACAAAATAAAAATTAGAAATACTGTCCTTCTATTTAATATGTCATTTTGTTATTTATTTATTTAGAACAAAGAATATATTATATTGAGTATCAAAACAAATATTTAAATTGTTTAAAAATATATTCTGAAAATACTCAAAAAAACTTTAAAAGTGGAAGTGTTTAGTGGAACAATTTTTACATGTTTACCAACGTTATTATTATTTTTTTTAATTTAAAAAAGTCAAAGCAGAAAAATATCAAAATTAAAGTATAATTTAAATATAAAGTAACTAATTAGAGATGAGAAAATTTAAACTCTTACTATTTATTTATTTATTTTATGGTGGTTCAAAAAAATATTTCTTCTTATATCTAATCAAAATTATTATTTGAAACAATAAGTGACACCCGCGGTTTAGATAATTCAAATAATGTTTTTTAACAATCCTTCAGAGAAAAAATATGGCTACCGAAATGAAGTAAATTATTAAATTAATCAATGCTTCCGAAAAATGAAAGAAGCATTTTTAATTAAAGCATAAGAAATCATAAATTTTTCTTTCATTAGATAGAGTTAATTGAACTTTTATTTATTAAAAAAATCGTCTAATTCATTTTAAAACTAAACTAGCAGCTTAAACTAAACAACAGGAAAGCATAAGATAAAATAGCCAACTGAAGTATTATAGTTATAAAACATAATTTCTAAAAACTTAGCAAATAAAATCAAAGCGAATTAAACTAATTTTAAAAAGCTATTTAATAAATAAGTTAAAAATTTTTTTAAATTACATGAACTAAAGAGAAAAAACTTGTTACTTACTTGTTACTTAGTGCCACCATTTCTATTTTTCGAAGAAAGAAGAAAACTAGGGGCTACGTTTATCTCCTTCTTTTTACACCCTTTTCGCCAAATGAATCTTTTAGCTTGTTCTATACATAGAAGTAATCAACGACCTCCTACTGAGCAGCTTTTCCGTACTTGAAAGGAATGTTTCTTAGAATTGGGGGTAGGGGACAAAATGTGCTTCCCCACATTCTTTTTAGTTCAAGGACTTCAAACATACTTATCTGGTGATTTCAAACCGTAATGAATATCTATTTTGAATTCTTAAAGACAATTTCTGGTCCTCATAATAAAAAATTAATCTGCACTAAAATATTTTATTAACTATTAGCAATAAGCAAGCTTACTAAATTAAAAAATTATTGAAGTCAAAATTCATTTGAGTACTTTTCGTAAGAAAAATTTTTTATACATATAAACTGGGAAATAATGCTTACATATATATTTTGATTTGCGAAGTAGTAAATTAGAATATCGTTTCTTTATAATGAACAGTAAAGATTCCATAATTAAGGACGTTTAAGTAAATAAACCATTTTTTAGGTTTCATCAGCTTTTTAACAATTTTAGTACATAAAAACACGTTCTACTTTTATGAATTATTTTTTATAAATAATTAAATAACTTTAATTGGGCAAATTTATTTACATTAGCAAACTGGTTTAGTAAAATATAATATTAGCACTACAAAATTATAAATTTTTAAAAAAATATATATATATTTTCGTCTAAAAGTCTTTATAAATCACTCCCCGAGTTAAGAATTTTTTTGTTTTTGTTTATGAATGAATGCATGACGACTGGTTTTTTTTATATCATTCAATTACATTACTAAAAAATAATTATATTTTTGGTTGAAAGCTAATGATCAGAAAGATTTAAAATCCTAAATAACCAACTGCAACAAATTCATTACCTTGGATACTTAAAGCAAAAATTTGAGGTTACTTTATTTTTCTACTAAATACTTACTTCTTTTAACTATCTTTATAAGGATAATGATGTTCTTTTAACTTTCTTACAGACGATATTCATACGATGAAATTCTATTTAGCTATGCATATTTATACTTTCTATGGCATTAAAATTCAGGATTTTTAAATTCTTTAACATAAAAATCGTAACTTTAACTTTAAAACTTTATTTTATTTACGTTTAAGCAACAACATTGATTTTAGAAATCCATTATTAGTTTTCAAACAGTTTTATTTAGTTTATATTTTAAATTTATACTTTGAAACACACTTATATACACGCAGTTTATATTTCAAAACATGCATCGAAATTTTTTGAAGTAACATCAGTTTTTATTTTGCTATTATTTGCATAGCTATAACACATGAAAAACGTTATTTTTTATTTTATCATTTGAAACTTTAAATATTTCATTAAATGCATAGTTAAAAATTACCTGTCTATTTTTTGTTTAAAAATCATTCCATTTATACAAAAATAAAAAATAGCAGGCTTTACCCTTTTCTTACTCCGCTCACTCCCGTAATTGCTTATCGTTCATTCATCATTGATTTTTTTTCTTTATATATACTTCCTTAAGCTGCAATATTTTTCACTTTTCGCAAAACACATAACATTTTATTTTCAAAATATACAAGTATTGCAGCTTTATGTAAGAACATTTTGCTAAGCATAATGAAATAGAGGATTTAATAAATTTGAAAAATAATTATCTGTACTTGAAAGAAAAAAAAACTTAAGGAATTTAGATTGTGTAACTCAACTGGAAAAAAAAAAAGAGAAGTAATATTACTCGTTAACAAGACTTATTGAAGTTTAAACAGGGAACGGTTTTAGCGTTATTTATTAAGTTTATTGTTTTTAAAAATGTCAATATAATTATTAAGAGTGATATTAGGCAACAAACAAATCTCTCTCTCTCTCTCTGGCTGTCTTTCGCTACTTTTTATTGACAACAACTTGAGCGCATGTTTATAAAATAAATTTTTTATGACAATGGATAAATAGTCAATGGTCAATATTTAAAGCAAAAAAACTTAAAGAAAGATATAACGAATGAGTATTTAAATTTTCAATTGCTTTCAAACATATTGGAATTTCAAAACAAAATTCTTGTTAAGTTTACACATAAACCCGCCCTTTCAGCAAATTAAATTTTAACCAAGTTACCTTTCAGCCAACTACGCGAAGAAAAAGTTTTTCTTAAATTACCGCATTCTATGATAATAACATTTTTTCAAAACAAAACCATAGCTCTGTTAATAAAACCAAGTATTTAAACCATTTATTTGGTAATTTTTTTGTTAAAATGATAGCAGTTAACCGGATACTCTAGCTTTCAAAATTATAGCTCTTTTAACCTCACATTTAGTAAAAAATATAAAACTGAATAGTAAATTTTTCTGAACAAATGGTTTTTATACAGTGCTCTAAACTATCATGGTAAAATTATAAAATTTTACCACGTTTTTCGCATTTCAACTCATATTATAAAATCTAAATTTTTTATTACTTTACCGAAAACATTACTAAACCACTTCGTTAAAAAATACTGAGCTTTTTGGTTTTTCCCTATAGCCGGAAATAAAGTAAGTTTTACAATATTTTGGTAGTTTTGATTAAATTTTCTTTTCTAGCAAACATATCAACCAATCGCAGTATTTTTTTATTAACAATTAGTGATTTTTAAGTTAACAATCGAAATCGAAATTTTCTCTACAACTCATCATAAGAACAATCACGTGAAAAGAAAAAGAAGAAAAAAGGTGCGTAAAAGGCAATAATAAAATTGCAATTAATTTTCGAACATATTTGAATACCGGTATTAATTTCAAGATCAAAATTAGCCTTTACAGAGCGCAAAATTTCTAATTAGTATTTGCATTTCTGTGTTCTACAAAGCAGCCAGTACAGTATTTTTTTACACCAGATTTTGCAGATAACAATTTCCAAACTAATTATAGAATAGTCATTTTCATTTTCATCGCACTCTCTGTTCATTTTTCTGTAATCCTTTGTAATTTTATTTTATAACTGTTGTTGAACAGCCAACCCGAATTTGATCTCATGGTTACCAGTGTTCAACTTTATATCCTTGTAATTTTGAATCTAAACCAAGAAATAAGAGAACTCCTGTACAAAAGTATCGGGAACGAATTGCCTTCGTGGAGAACTTTTTCATGGTGAGATAAACCACGAAAACCTCCCGTGATTAGCAAGACGAAGATGGGACTCTAATAATCCACGATGCGTCTATCACTTGGAATATTTTATGTCAGCCGGGTACGAAATTCGTATCAACCAGCAATTCTTAAGATTCAAATCCTCAAAACTCATTAGTTGGCTAGCGTTCCTTCCCCTGAGCCTCCACCGCTTATCCTTCGTAATTTGAAACTTCTAAATCTTATACTTTTTGTACAGCAAAGCAAAATGTAAAGTTAAAATAAACACCCAAAAATAGCGGAGGGGACTTCGCTCCTTAGGACTTTTTTATTCAGAGGGAAACGTATTATAGTAAATATTTCTTTCAGGATTCGGCTCAATAATTTAGTAGTTTTCCTGCCACTGTTTATGAATTTTTTCATATAAAAATTAAATAAAAATACAATATATTGATAATTTTTTGCAGAATATTTTTCTAATTAAAAAGATTAAATCCAGTTTAGAAGTATCTGAGTTAACTCCTCAAAGTAAATATACTAAAAAATAGACATTTAAGTGCATGATTTATAAAAGATCCAACATTTTACGCATTTGTGTCTAGTTGAATAGTACTAATTTTTGAAGTTGCGAAATAAGAAGACTTAACAATTTTATTACCATTAATTTTCTTCCTTTTTTTAATAATTTATTAACAGTGTCTAACTTGTGCTTGAAAAAAAATATTAAACATTTCTTTAATTAGTAAAACAAATTCTAACAAGAAATTTTAAAATAATCCTACTTAAAAGTTATTACTATAATGGGGAAAAAAATACTATGATGCTTCTTCAGAGTTTCATAACAGTTAAACTTCTGTTTGCGCATTTGTTTAAGAAATATAATGTGCTTACGTTGTAAAAAAATCAAGATATTCAAGAAATATCGCAGTGATGCATGAACACGAAGCTTATTACAAATTTATCAGATAAATTACTCAAATTTTTGAGGGATCAAAGAATCTAATTTCTTGTTTTTTAATGTTCTTTTTTTACCTGCACAAAAATATATATGTGTTTATATTTGAAGCATTTAAAGAAACTTGATTAATTTGTATCATGGCGTACTATAAACGTACTATATTATCTCAATAGTTGTGAAAGACTCAAATAGTCGTTCACCATGATTTAAATAATTTACAAACTTTCGACTGCTTAGATAAAGAGATGGAAGATAAAGAAAAGAACGAAAAATGATGTTGTGTAGTCTGAACATTTTAGCCAATTTAATAAATGAAATACGGTTAGAAGTTTCCACCTTAACTCATAAAAATTAGGACATTAAAAAATTAAAATGTATGAATTACAAAAGATCTAACTTTTATTGCATTTGTGTCCAGATGAGAGAAAAATTTGATTTTACTAATTTATGAAATAAGAAGATTTAACAATTTCGTTACCGTTAATTTTTCGTTTATAGTTTTCTTTTTATATTTTAGCTTTCTTTATTAGTGCACGAACCACGAGATATAGCTAATTAAGTAAGCTACCGATTTATTATATCAATTGTTAAAATTAAGGAAGGTTGAAACTGATTTCTCGCTTTATAATGTTTTTTTTTCCTACAAACAAATATATCTGCTTATAATTTTAAAACACATGAATGAGAATGAATTTGATTTATTTGAATCATTTACAAACTCTTGACTGTTCAGATACAAGGGGTTTAAAAATCCAAAAAAGTGCAAAAAATTATGATGCTTAGTTGTACCCATAAATCATAAAAAGCGAAACTCTCTCCATTTTTAACAAGTTATATTACTAATCAAATAAGACTTTAATATTGAATCAAAAAATATTTTTAAAAAGTTAGAGTTTATTTATGTATTTATTTTTTATTTACTTTTACAATTTCCCATATCCGGTTGAAAGATTTTTGTTAGATGCATAAGAAATAGAATTTTGATCTGTAAAAGATTTTTACTGTGTATTGCTTTTCGCAATCTATGAAATATGAGAATTTTCCGTTTTTCTGTTATACATTTGCTTATTTATTTTTTTAGAAAAAATAAATAGTTCAATTAAAAGCTTATTGCAAACAATTGAAAACAAAATTGGTTTTATGAAAATGTTAAATAATAATAATCATCAGCAATATAAGGAAATAAATAAAAACTGAAATTTTAGTGAAGAAAAAAAAAAAAAAAATTGGAAAAGTGTAAAGTTCCTCAAGAACTCTGACCCCCAACAGGGTGGGATGCGAGAAGCGCATAACCGGACGTCGTTAACTTCTCAATTTACCATACACTAACAAAGAGAGGAAAAGCTCAAAATAAGATCCTGTATTTGTAAGTGTATTTGCACACAAATACACTTACAAACTCCTTTTTATTCCTGAAATTCTATTGCATAAAATTAATTGACCATTAAAATTCTTATGATTCTCTTTTTGATATAGACTTTACATTTAATATATACAGTAAAAAATCGCTAGTTCTTACCACGTACAAAAGTGCTTGCATTACAAACTACTAATTTTAGTGCAATAATTACCAATAATACAAATTATTATAATTTTATCGAAAACTATTTAAAACAGCACTAATTCGAGGAATTAATTATCATGATGGGTCGTGTAAAGAAGGGACAGTGAGTAAACTTTGTTTTTACGAAAATAATTCAAAATAATATTTTCATTTAATATCTGTCATAGTAGCGTAAAGATTAAAGTGTTAAAATTCTGAGTAGGAAACTAAACTCCTTTAATTTTCTATTAAGATATGTATACTGAACTGCTCTAAATTGATTTTATGGGGATATTTATTTGAGCTAAGTCAAATAAAGAATAAATAAATTAATGCGGCAAAAGAATTACGCAGCGTAAATTACTCAACGTTATGTTGAATTACAAGTTCTTCAAAATAAATATTCTACAAAAAATATGCATATCAAATAAATTTTTTTTTTTTTTACAAAATAAAGAGTAAAAATTTAACTTAACTATGTCGTATTTGTTAAACTTCTTTATTCTTACTATAATTGCGAAATTTATTATATTTAACTGTAAATAAACTAAGAATAAGTTACTAGATATCAGATATTATTTATATAAAATTTTATTGAAAGATTGGTTTGAACTGTTTTCTAAAAACAGAATCAATTCAAAAAAAGATTATTAAAGTAAAAAATTAAAAAAAAGTATGTGTTATTAAGAGAAAGAAATATACTATACAATTACAATTTTATTCGTTAATAAAATGATTAATGGAAGTTACAGAATACTATTTGCTTAATAACATGAGAGAATTGTAATTGCACTATTCCAATCACTGGACACCCATTAATCATTTTTTTTTCTTGGATAGATTTTTTTTAAGGTCGTCATTAATTACAGAAGGTGTCTAAATTAATTTTTGTCCTTTTGTCAGTCAATGGGCTAAATTGATTTTTAATTCCAGCCAATATACGTTTCGCAGAAAATTCTTTTCTTTCTTCAGTATTAATATTTATATAATAATTGCTGCCAAAAAGAAGAACAATAGTTGTGTATAAGTTAATTATAAAACGAATATAAAATTGCTTTAAGGTAATTTAATGTAACACTATTAAAATTACCCTCTGGTGAAAGTAAAAAGAAAAAGGTCAGTCTGTAAAACAATGAATTCCAAGAATTTCAAAAATTATCTTCTTTATTTTTAATTATATCATTTCGAGATGCTTTTTGATTTTCGAGATGCTATCATGATTTTTTTCATGACTCTTAGAATTCTTTACTTAAGATAATAGTGTTGAAGTTAATCTAATCGATTAAATTGGTCTAATCGAAAAGTGCGAACGCATGAGAACCTAGAATAATAGCATTAACACTGACCATTCCTGAAAATTCTTTTTATATGAAGTTGGAAAAATAAACTGCATTGTTAAATTAACGTGAAACGAGCAGATATTAATAAATTTCCTTCTCTGTCAGAAAACTGAATAAATTTCCTTCTCTGTCAGAAAACTGAAAAGGTCACTGATACCGCCACTGTTTTGGGGTTTTCAACTTAACGTTACATTTTATCAAACACTGCTTGATTTAGAAACTTCAAATTACGTTAATATGTAGGAAATTGAACGGAGATTACAATGGAATTAAAAAATAATTCTAAAATTAAGTCAAGATTATTTTTACTCTTATACTTGTTAGAAAAATAACATGCGGGCCGCTCTGTGACCGCAAGAATTCAGCTGCGGAAGTTAAATTTGGTATGCTGAAAGAGCCAAATTTGTTTTTAACCGTAACATAGTCTTTATTTCCTTTTAGAAACTCTTATTTGTTTGAAAGTTATTACAATTTAAAAGTTTTTTTTTCATTTTTTCTTTAACTAATAATTATTTATTGATTGTTGTGGAAAAAGTTTTCATTTACGCGATTTTCATAATATCCCTCTTGACTTAATATTAAAAATAATGAAAATAAAGAAAAAAATATTATATAGAAAAAGGCTAGGTGTTGCCAAATATAAAACTTCGACATTTTATACCGACATTTGAAAATATGTGTAGAATAAAGAGAAATAAGAATTGTTTCTTATATGATCGGTTAACAAGAAAAAATTACTTCTAATTTATAAATTCTTTTCATTGTGTCGCACACTCTGCCTTTCTAAAATGTAATTTTTTTAAGCGCAGTTATTTATCATTCAAATCCAGCTATCCTTTTTATTTTGTCAAAATTAACAAGTTAATATAATGAACTTAAATAAAAGTATAATAATTTTACATTAAGCAAATAATTTTTAATCGACTTTTCAGGAAAAAAAAAAACTTTTAAGAACATTGTTAAGAACAGTTTGTGCCAAATGCCTCTAGTTCTGAGAGAATAAAAAAACGAATTTGCGCGCGGGCATAAACTGCTTTTTCCATAGAACATCTTCAATGCGTAATAACTCTCGGCGAGACCGTTTTTCCTTCTTCTTCATTTGTCAAAACTTAGGAATCCTTAAAATGCAACTGCTGGCAATCCAATCGTAATTTTTACTTAAAAAAGTGGAAGAAAACAATTTGTACTTGATCTTCAATTATTTCAAACTTGATGAATGAGATTCAACTACAGGGATTATCGAGCGTAGCGAACAGGTGACGGTGCCTCCATGTAGAAAACAAGGATACATAAAAATAAATTGTGTCGAACAACTATTATCAGTAAGCGTATGATTAATATTTAAAATTGTCTCTAAAAAAGGACTGTAGAAGCTGATCAATTGATAAAAATTTATCTGCTGCAGTCAAGGTATAAATTATCGTCACTATCTGAAAAACATTTAATATATTTAAATATTAGCATGTTTACGAATTATGACCTGTTTTTGAATTTTTTTTAAATTAACGTCAAACTTTAACCGGATTTCAATAAATTAGTTCAAAAAGAACTGCATTCTTTAAAAAGGAGGTATGAAAATGATTCATTGGATTCGTTTTGTACTATGAAAATTGCCAAGTCGATTCGGCAGCATGAAATACTATTTCATTTTTCACCAGTTTATGGTTAAAAGAGCTCCACTTAGTTCTAATTACATAATCATTCAATTTCGTCTAAATAGTTATGCCTTTTCTGAAATATTGATTTGCAAATTTACCGTAAATTTAAAACTATACCTACAGTTTAATGGGACAAACAGATAAAATTTCGGTTCTCTTACCGTTATTTTAATATTTCAGCCATATTTCTGTTATTAGTTCCTAAGATTTAAAACATAGCACAATTTTAAAATTTGTTAACCCAAAACCCCTTGTGAGAAAAAAACAATGTTTTTAATTCATGTATAGGAAACATTTTGCAAATGACATTTGAAAATGATTAAATGTATGTTTATTATTTTGTATTGTTATGTTTCTTTCATTTTTCTACAACTAGGGAACATTACTGGAAAATGAGTAATTTTTCACACAATGCATTTTTATTTAAATCTTATATCGACTTCGTAGAAGAAAAAATCGGTGACTTTTTTTCAATCCTGCTGTAACTTTTGTATTTTTTCCAGCTTTAAATACTATGCTATTTTTATTAACACTTGAATTGAAGTATGTGACGAATGTAGTGTAAAGAAAGATTGAAACAGAGAAATTTAATGTTTAATTTTGTCTAATTTGCTATTTAAAGAATTTAGTTTCAAAATAAAACTCAATAACGCAATTATGGTTTTAAATAACTACTCCGCTATTTAATTGGTTAAGGCAATATGCAGTAGAACATTTTTTTATTTATGTCACATTTTATGCTAGAATAAATAGTGCAGACCCTTGCCACACATGAATGATAAATTTGCTTGACTATAGTAAGCAGAAGGGAGAGGGGGGGGGATATTGTCCCCGCAGTCTCCTCAATTGGTTATGCCTGGACAAAAGCCGTACCGACTGTGATTCTGTGTAAATTGGCGAAATTCTATCAAAGTTAAAAGAAAGGCAACCCTACAAGACCCTACACTTTATATTTTCTGCCATCTATCCGCAGGACTCAGAAACACGTCTAGAGTAAAAAATAAAAAACAGCGCCATCTATGTATTGCATTCAAAACAGTTTTTTTTCCTTAATGTATATAAACTATTTTAAAAATAAATTAATGCTGCATGAAAAAATATTTTTGTAATGCAAATAAAAAATAAATATAATTAACGTTTTGAAAGTATAATTTTAATTTTTATTTATATTCTGTATTATAAGTTTTTAAAAAAAATTATTTGCTTAATATTTTGAAGTTTAATTAATAAAAATATCCAAATGTATTTTTATTACTTAAAAACGTATATTTAAGAATAAAATTTCCTAAACAATTATTATTTTCAAGTATTGCTTAAAAGTTTAGGGGAAAAAAAGTTATTTACTTTATTAGACTAGACATTTGCTATAAACAGTCAGAAAATTTAAACACGATTTTTTTAAAATTCAAAATTCTTAAGACCATTTAAACTATTTTGAATCCAGTTTTTAAGAAGTAAGTGATTAAACTAAGATATTAAATTTGAAATGAACATTAAAATAAAAATAAAATAAAAAACAATTTATATAAATAAAACGTTTACTATTATAAATGGTATACATTCATTATTACAAAACACTTAAATTGTAATAAAAGTTAGTAAATTAATGTAATAAAAAAGCCCATCTCATTAAAAATCCTTGCTCTAAATTCAAGATATTTATAATTTCTAGGAGGATTTAAGCAATTTACAATATTTTTTTATTCATTTATTTTCTATAAAATGGATTTTTTTATTTACATGAATTTTAAACTTACCTATTCATTTTTGTTTTAGAGAAGGTTTAAAAAAGGAGTCATAGTCTGGAAAAAATTTATGTTAATTTCATTTGGGGCTTACAGTAATAATTTTCAAGCGACCAAAACATAAACAATGGGAAAAGTTTTCATATCGCTTCTTCCTAAAATGACAAAAAATAGACAATGACGGACCTTTAGCCTTTTACTGCTATCATATAAATTATACTAGATTTTTTTTTTTTTACCATGAATTACAAAAATGATGGATTTTTTATTGAATCCTTTAACGTTAAAAATAAATGTATCGCTTATTCAATAAAAAAATAATAATAAGTCTTCAATAAGAAAAAGTCTTCAATAAGTATTCAATTCAATAAGTCTTTCTTAAGTACATGTTTGATACAATAAATTTAACAAAATTTTATAATAAACAATCGAAAAAATAAAAACTTTTTCTCAATGAACAAAGGAATTGTTCTAGTTAAAAGTATTAATATATATTCTTATTTTTAAGGGAATATGTATTAAATTTTTCTAGAAAGAAAGAATATATTATATTTCGAGTTAAAAATTATACTTCAGAAAATGATTTCAAAAAGAAAAAATAAATAATTATATATATTTATTTAAAAATTTTAATAAAATTTAAAATGATTATTTTTTAATAAAATTATTTTTTTAAAAAATATAATAGGTAATACCACATAAAGTATATTTAGATTATAGTAAAATAATAAAATTCAAGTTTTTAATATTCTATGTAAAAAATTAGCAGTTTTCAAAGAATAATAAAAGTTGTTTTTTTCCTCTCAAAAATACGGTTAACGTTTTATGGATTTTTTCCATTCTCTCCTGATTTTTTTCAAATTTTTGAGTTAAAAGCACATTTTTTACCAACTCTGCATCTATTCATTATTAATCTATTGTAACATTACACTTAATTAACGGTATACAATAAAGGTCCTGTAACTAATTAAGTGTAAGAGGCCAAACAACGGTATACAATAAAGGTCCAGTAACTAATTAAGTGTAAGAGGCCAAACAACGGTTTTATTTTTCGGGCCTGTATAGGTGAAGAGTTATTCCGCCTCTTCCTGAAATGCCTCAAAACAAACGATAAAGGACCCTATTGTACTTGCCTTTTGCCGTTACCCTACCTAGAATGCCAGCATACGGCCTTACGTTTGCCGTGAGGTGTGTGCTTACTGGGAATATTGTCTCACAGACCTTTAATATGTGTTTCAGTTCCGAGTATTTTTGAAATTTTTATTTATCTATTTTTTTTACTGCGCTCTGGGCTCTCGTTTATATTTTAACGGAGTAGAGAAAGTATGGAATGTTTATTAGTTTATGCGGATGTAGAAATTTGCAATTTGGAGTTTGCTAAATAGTATTTTGTATGTTTTGAGTCAATTCTGAATTTTTTTTAAGAAATATCTCGTAACATTTTATTGCAGTATATTCAGATACAATCAATGATAATAAAAGGCAAATTCCTGCGTATTTAATTGCATTAATTGTTTTATATAAGTTTTTAAATGAAATTAGGCTTAACGAATGTACGTGTACTCTCGAAGTGTGCGGGCTTCCTGAACAGGCTGATGACCTTTTTCAGTATCGTTTTCTGAATTTTGTTATGGAATAAAACAAGAAACTATTCAACTGTTAAAGTTGCATCTAACTTTGTAATTTTTGTTTGATATGTTTTTTAAGAGATTAAAAAAGAAATGTAAACTTTTTTTTTCAATGAATGAAGCATTCATGCAAACTATTTTCTATGGAGATTTCTGCAGAGACAACATTAAATCAACTTGAAATTTTGAATTTTCGTGATCCACCTTAATGCGTAATGCATGAAAGTGCATTAAAGGTCAGTTAGGAATAATTTGGTAATTGAATTTTACATCAATGGTAATATTATTGTCATTATATTAATCATAAACGCTTCAGTTGATTTCTTTTTTAAAAAAGGTCAGTTTCGCGCCTATGCTCAGAAACCTCTTCCATCTGTTATGGTGACATGTAAATTACGCTTCATTGTAAAATAACAATAGCTTCTTATTTCATGACTGGCTATCTGAGAACTACAGGTCAGCTCGCTTATTCATAAATCAGGCAATGTAGTTGACATTATCCATTGTTCTTGACAACAAATGTTTGAGCTTTGTCTATAAACCTTATGCCTTAATGCTTAGAAATACAGACTACAACTATTTGAGGCTGTTACGAATTATTTTCTTCAGTAGTAGTAAACAAAAGCAGGATTTTTTGAAACAAAGAGAATTTTTTTAAAAAAATTTCTAGATATTAAATACTTAAGCATTCGTTTATAAAACCATCTGTGTAACTGTTTAAATTACTAGTGTTTAGTGGTTTATGAAATACTTTTAATTCTAATTTTATAGAATACATTACCCTTGCTACTATTAGGAAAAATGTTTTTTGAAACTACCGAGAATCTGCAGTTGTTGTTGTCTCTAGAAATATTATGAACGATTGAAATAGGAATGAAAGGAATATAGGAATGAAAAAAGTGATAAAAAAAAAGAGAAAATCGATCAATAATCATCAAACCGTTTCTAATCATCAAACAGGGAAAATCCGGCAATTAGAAAAAAATTCGGGGTCTTATTTCAGTTCAAATCAGGTTTTTGGTTTGTTTAAAGCATGAGGTCAAGTATCCTTCGAGAATCCACAATAGTTGTTATCTCTGGAAATATTATGAACGATTGAAATAGGAATGAAAGGAATATAGGAATGAAAAAAGTGATTAAAAAAAAGAGAAAATCGATCAATAATCATCAAACCGTTTCTAATCATCAAACAGGGAAAATCCGGCAATTAGAAAAAAATTCGGGGTCTTATTTCAGTTCAAATCAGGTTTTTGGTTTGTTTAAAGCATGAGGTCAAATATCCTTCAAGAATCCGCAGTAGTTGTTGTCTCTGGAAATATTATGAACGATTGAAATAGGAATGAAAGGAATATAGGAATGAAAAAAGTGATTAAAAAAAAAGAGAAAATCGATCAATAATCATCAAATCGTTCTAATCATCAAACAGGGAAAATCCGGCAATTAGAAAACAATTCGGGGTTTTATTTCAGTTTAAATCAGGTTTTTGGTTTGCTTAAAGCATGAGGTCAAATATCCATCGAGAATCCGCAGTAGTTGTTGCCTCTGGAAATATTATGAACGATTGAAATAGGAATGAAAGAAATATAGGAATGAAAAAAGTGATAAAAAAAAAAGAGAAAATCGATCAATAATCATCAAATCGTTTCTAATCATCAAACAGGGAAAATCCGGCAATTAGAAAAAAATTCGGGGTTTTATTTCAGTTTAAATCAGGTTTTTGGTTTGTTTAAAGCATGAGGTCAAATATCCTTCGAGAATCCGCAGTAGTTGTTGTCTCTGGAAATATTATGAACGATTGAAATAGGAATGAAAGGAATATAGGAATGAAAAAAGTGATAAAAAAAGAGAAAATCGATCAATAATCATCAAATCGTTTCTAATCATCAAACAGGGAAAATCCGGCAATTAGAAAAAAATTCGGGGTTTTATTTCAGTTTAAATCAGGTTTTTGGTTTGCTTAAAGCATGAGGTCAAATATCCATCGAGAATCCGCAGTAGTTGTTGTCTCTGGAAATATTATGAACGATTGAAATAGGAATGAAAGGAATATAGGAATGAAAAAAGTGATAAAAAAAAAAGAGAAAATCGATCAATAATCATCAAATCGTTTCTAATCATCAAACAGGGAAAATCCGGCAATTAGAAAAAAATTCGGGGTTTTATTTCAGTTTAAATCAGGTTTTTGGTTTGTTTAAAGCATGAGGTCAAATATCCTTCGAGAATCCGCAGTAGTTGTTGTCTCTGGAAATATTATGAACGATTGAAATAGGAATGAAAGGAATATAGGAATGAAAAAAGTGATAAAAAAAGAGAAAATCGATCAATAATCATCAAATCGTTCTAATCATCAAACAGGGAAAATCCGGCAATTAGAAAAGAATTCGGGGTTTTATTTCAGTTTAAATCAGGTTTTTGGTTTGTTTAAAGCATAAGGTCAAATATCCTTCAGTTGTAGTAACGAAATCATTGTAAACTTTTTTAACCGTTAATCAATAAACGAATGCCTACTTTTGTCTCATAAATATGATAAATAAATTATCTTAAATAAGCTTTTATATATTTATTTACTACTTCAATTCCAATAAACACTCAACATCTAGATAACTCAAAAAGTAATATGTAAAGAAAAATAATAATTTTTACGAGTTCGATAAATAAGTTTAAGGCCATAAAATTGTAGATTTAAAGAGAACTGATCTGAGAGTTACTTCTATAGACATCTTCGGGAATGTAAGAGTCGAAATAAAAAACGAAAGAATGGTTTTTGAGCTGATAAAGTTGGTAACTTTTTTTTCATTTTGTTTATATTCAAATCAGGGAATTCACCACTTCTACCACCTTTCGTATACAGTATTATCTCACAGATTACTTAATTTTATACTGATTAATTAATGATTTACAGTACATTAAATGAAATAATAGTGACAACAAGGTCAAATTGGAGCTACGAAGCAAAGAATTCGTGATGGACCTACCCAAGTCAGAATTCTTGATGTATCCATCAAAACATTTTGATGGTTTATGTTGGTTTCTGTGCGATTCATGATGGTTCAACATCATTTGATGGTCGCCATCGTGGAAAACCCCTAATGACTTTGAGCTTTCTTTTAAAAAGTAAAAAATTGCTTGAAACATCTTAAAATTTTAGGATATTCAAATTGGAGTTTTTTTATTAGTTGCCAAATACGATACGAAGAAATTTCAAATTTTTCCTAAGCATCCGCAGTATAAAAGAATTACTTTAATATCTTGCGCAGTTTTAACCAAATTTTGTTAATTTTATTGAATATATTTAAAATTATAGTAAAAAACAATAGACAAAAAATAGCTTTTTATAAAAATGTCCATACCTCAATAAAAAGTACCAAAAAATTTAACCAAATTTTGTTGAATTTTATTGAATATTTTTGAAGTTTTAGTAAAAAACAATAGACAAAAAATAGTTTTTTATAAAAATGTCCATACCTCCATAAAAAGTACCAAAAAATTTAACCAATTTTTGTTTAATTTTTTTGAATATTTTTAAAGTTATTGTCAAAACCAATACACAAAAAATAGCTTTTTTATTAAAATGTCCGTACCTCCATAAAAATACCAAAATATTTAACCAAATTTTGCTTACTTTTATTTAATATTTTTAAAGTTATAGTAAAAAACAATACGCAGAAAATGTTTCTTATAAAAATGCCCATATCTCCATAAATAGCTAGGTTTACGAAAATTTGTGCAATTATTTTTTTTAATAGCCAAAATAATTGTTACAAGTAATAAATTTATTTTTTACGTTTTTTTAGTATAGAGTGTTCAAAAACACTATTTTTCGTTTTTAATTTATTGTCGGTCCCTCAAGCCTATAAAAGCTTCAAACTTCATTGAGAAGTATGAGAAATCGCATGATATAAACGCTTTTCTGAAGTTATAAAATAATTCTCTAATTATTTCTTCAGAAATATGAAAAAATGTATTAGTACAAAAGTTTTTCTATTATTTTGTCCACCTCCTGTAAGTCTGATTCTCAGTCCTGTCTCTCTCTTTTCCCGCCTCTCTGATTTGAGATGTCAAACGAGGAAAAATTTCCAGATGAGGTGCAATATCAGCAAAAAAATGTTCGTTATCAATAAGTACTTTTAAATTTTGATTGACCCCAGTCGGTTCGGTTGGTTACATTTTTGTATAAAATAGTCTTAATTTTGATTCAATAGGCAAGAAAAGAATAATACGAGGGTTGCTATTTATATTTCTGGCCTAATAATGAAACAACAAACATGTAGGATCGAAATTGGTTTTATTGTTTTTCAAAATATTCTCCATGATAATCAATACACTTTTGCATGCGTTTGAACCAATTTTCAAAGCACTTTTTCCAGTCCGATTGAGGTAACTCCAAAACATGCGTTTTGAATGCATCAACCGCTTCTTCGGGGGTCGAAAATCGTTGTCCACGTAATTTATTTTTGATGTGTGGGAATAAGAAGAAGTCATTGGGTGCCAAATCAGGGCTGTACGGCGGATGACCCATCAGTTCGATCTTTCGCTCCGTCAGAAATGTCTTTGTTTGAGTCGATGTGTGAGAGCTCGCATTGTCATGATGAAGAATGATTCGCCTGTTCTTCTGCTTTTTTCGAATTTCTTCGATGACTTCTGGCAAACAAATGGTCGTGTACCATTCAGAATTGATCGTCCTGCGTTGCTCTAACGCCACTGTTGCCACATGACCGTTAATGCCGAAGAAACAGGCAATCATTTGTTTCGATGTGCTTCTTCCTCAAACAACTTTTGTTGGTTTTGCCTCGTCTTGGAAGACCCATACAGTTGATTGCTGTTTTGTTCCCGGCTCATATGCATAGATCCATGATTCATCACCTGTGTAGATGTTATACACAGCCTTTTATGTACCTTGAACGTATTTTTCCAACATTTCCTTGCACCAATCGACACGAGCCTTTTTTTGAGCGTTTGTCAGATTATGCGGGATCCAACGCGAACAAATTTTTTTACGCTCAAATGTTCATGCAATATTTTATTGATGCAAGTCATACTAATGTCCAAAGACGCCTCTATCTCGCGGTATGTCACATGACGATCTTGCTTTATCAGTTCACGCACAGCATCGATCTTTTCTGGCACAACAACGGATTTTGGACGACCTGCACGGGATTCGACCTGGATCGAACATCGACCACAATTAAATTCGTTATACCAATTTTTTACAGTGCTGTAGGATGGCGCTTTATCGCTGAATAAGGAATTAAGTTCATCGAAGCACTCTTGTCTTGACAATCCACGTCGAAAGGTATGAAAAATAATGGCACGAAAATGTTCACGATTCAATTCCATTTTTTGAAAGAGAAGAACTTTTCAATTTACTGTCAACGACACAAATAAAGCTATAATGGTAAATCATCTGCTGAATTTATGTTTAAAAATATCAAACTTTCGATTAAAATCGTCTGCGGTCGCCTAGCAACACTTACTGTTGTCAAGGCCAGAAATATAAATAGCAACCCTCGTATGCATTTGATGCTGTTTTGTATTATTTTTTTATCTTGTTATTTTTTTGCAATTTTTTTTTACTAATTAAAATTTAACCTTAATTTGTTATACAAATACCAATGATTTGAATTTTTTTTTGTTTATATAAAAAATTATTAGCACATTATAGCAAGTATTGACAGTATATTGAATCAATAAAATATTGAATCAATAAAATAAGGATGAATTGATAATTTTACATTTCATTTTCACTAAGATTTAATTTTTTATGAATAAATAGTGTGACATTTGCTATTATTGCTGAAAATAGAATTTTAGGATTTTCTCCTCGTTTTACTTTTGCGTCTGATTTAGAAGAACTAAGATTTTAAAAGAAATCTTTGATTAAAAATTTTAATTATAATTTGGAGTAATTTCTTTGATTCAAATTAGTTCTTAGATGTTTCAATAAATGAGCTCATTTGTAAAACAATAACTTAATAATCGCGATAAATAATCTTTAAAACACATAAAATATTTACCGCTTACTACAATTTTAACTGGTGAATCTGCAATTTTAACCGGTTTTTAAACGGCAGGCACTGAACTTTTGTTTTTCACCCCAGAAGATGCCGGAAGTGTTGCTCATTTATTATTACCCAATGGGCACCTATGAACCTAAGTCACGGAGGCGATCAGCATTGCCCACGCCACACTGCCACAGATACCCGTTTATAAGATGGGCCACATTCACACATCACACTCAGAGAGAAACATCCATACCCTGGGCAGGATTCGAGCTCGTTACCATTGGCTTCACTGTCAGGCACGCTGACCACTTGGTCGCCTGGCCGGCTTGAACCCGAAAAAAGCTTTCAGATAAAGCACCGAAAGGAACCCGAAAAAAAGTACTAGAAAAAAAAACATTACTTTAGCAATTATAAACTCATGTTTGTGAAAATTGCAACACCACTAAGGACTTATGCGAGATAGCTGAAATTTTCAGGAAATGCAAAGTAGAGCATGTTATGCAAATGATTAGAATTTCAGACCCGTAGCGCATGCGCATGCTGAGCAGCGCCCTCTGAACGGCTGATGAATCCGAGTAAATAGACGGCTGTAGCGACGCGTGTATGGTTATCGGTGGTAATCTGCTTGTGGTAAACGTTAGCTTAGTCGTTACTTATGCCTCTTCGACGAAAGAGAGCGAGTTATCAGCTACTTACGGACTTTGAACGGGGGAGAACCATCGGCCTTCGGGAAGCTGGATTATCTTATGGTGCAGATGCCGCTCGTGTGCAGCGTAGCAGCAGCACAGTGGTGCGTGTTTGGAAGCAGTGGACGAACGAGTGTCAGACAACTTGGAAATTCGGGAGTGGACCCCGAAATGTCACGTCAGCTCGCGACTATAGACACCTGGCCTGCGTGGCGCTGACTGATCGTACGGCCCCCACTAGACAACTGGCAGCACAGTGGTCAATAGCTACAGGTGTTTCATTGTGTGCTTCATCAATTCATAGGCGTCTGCTGCAGCGTGGACTGCGCGCAAGGGACTCCTTTATACAGGATCCCCCTCACGTTAAACCATCACCGCCTGCTGCTGCAATGGGCCAACCAGCATAGGGACTGGCGTGCTGATTGGCAATGTGCCGTGATTTCTGACGAATCCCGCTTTAATTTGTAGTACCATGATGGCCGCATTTGTGTCAGACGCTATGCCGGTGAACGCCACCTTCCGGAGTGCGTTATCGAACGCCACAGTGGACGAAAACCCGGAGTTATGGTTTGGGGTGCCATAGCATATCATGGACGATCTCGATTGCTATCAATTGTGGGTAATCTGAACAGCAACCGGCACATCAGTGAAGATCTACAGCCTCAAGCTGTTCCCTTCCTTCAAGCCCAGGACAATGTCCGCCTTCATATTGCTAGGACTGTGCAATCCTTCCTTGCACCGCGGCAGGTACAGCTTCTTTCTTGGCCTGCGTATTCCCCAGATATATCGCTAATTGAACATGTGTGGGATTTCGCTGGTCGGCGTCTCACTCGTGATCATCGTCCTGTTGCTTCTACAGACGAACTTTGGGTACGCATATAAACAATATGAAATGCTCTTCCTCAGGCAGACATTCAAAATTTGTTTGGCTTCATGCCACGTCGTCTAACAGCACTTATTGCGGCGCGTGGTGGTTACACAAAATACTGATTTTGATCTCTTGTTATTGTTTGTTTGCTTTGAAAATTAAATCACTTATTTGTACTACTACTAGTCAGCTGTGTATTAAATTTCACTTGATTATGACGATTCCTTCA
Source organism: Parasteatoda tepidariorum (assembly GCF_982258835.1). Taxonomy (NCBI): domain Eukaryota; kingdom Metazoa; phylum Arthropoda; class Arachnida; order Araneae; family Theridiidae; genus Parasteatoda; species Parasteatoda tepidariorum. Next base: position 13,757,453 of record NC_141766.1, on the reverse strand, counting down.
TGGTGTTGCAATTTTCACAAACATGAGTTTAGGAATTTACGCTAAATTTAATTTGTGCAGTTTAGCAAACTAAGCCCGAATTTAAAGTAGTAATTTAAGGTAAACATTTTTAAGGTCTCTTAATATTTCTGAATTCCAATAATTACATACATCTATTGTGTCGTGATAATGTTTTATCAGTCGGTGATTTTTTTTAGAAAAAATTGTATTAAAATGAAAATTCTCATAATTTTTGCCAATATTTTTAACTTATCACAAAATTAATCTCCTGAGAAAATATTGTTAATTGATGCAATATTTATACTAATACAATTAAGTATATCATATAATTGTATTATGCCCTGTTAAGAAAAATCAGAATATGTTTTAAAAGTTGATTTCCGCAAGCTACAAAGTAAATTTTGCATATTAATTAGCTTCTAAAAAGCATCTATTTACATTGGCATAAAAATTTTATTATATTGAATTCATGTTTAACTGCCTGAATTAAATCTGTCATTTAAGTCATATAATTATCAAGGTAGTGCTTTTTTCCCGATGCTCTTTTTCCATGCTTTTTATCCTGGGGCATTTTTTTTTCCTCGGAGCTTTTTTCTGTTGTTCTAGAATAAAATGTTACTCATTGCTAAAATATTCATAAACTCTTAAATGTCTACGGTGAAAATGTGCAGTTGTTGTACTAGATGCAAGAAAACTTCATTAAAATTATTACTAAATTTATTTATTAATTATAAATTATAAATTTATTATTTATTAATTATAATTATAAATTAAATTTATTACTAAATTTGAATAATATCTCATTAAAATTAATAAAACTTAAACAGTATTCTATTAAAAATAATTTTCGTCAATATCCTAAAAGCCAAAGGTGATAAAGTAAAACGGTTTTCAGAATTGAAGTCAACATAAAAAACTACATTAGAAAACGCCTTTCTATAGCTTGTTTATCTGTATAATACTATGAAGAAAAAAAAAGATTTAAAAATCGCTATAAAAAATTCGGTTTCTATAGTTTGGTCGCAGATTGGCACCCAGTATTGTATCGAAACGCCCAAAACAACCTGATATTTCCAACAGTCAGGAAATGCGACACTTTCGAAGAAATTTTAAATCTTCAGAATAGTTTTTTTTAAATGTTTATAGTAATCTTAATTAATATCCTATAGAGAGCCAAGCAGTTCTTGGAAGTTAAGTGCTAGAGTATTAAGTAACATTTTCTCATTTTTAAGCTATTAGTTCTACTTTTAGGCCTTTATTTACGACAAGGCTTTTTAAAAAAGCTCAGACTGAAAAAAGTTTCGAAGAAGGCAGGAAAATAAAAACCTATTTGCTTTTTAAAATCTATTTAAATAAATTTTTCTCTGTCTTCTTTCTTCGTACTGGAAGTTTTGTTGTCGCTGTCGTAGGTCATTAAGTCAAGGGGCCATCTATGGTCAAGAATTCGACTTCTGCCTCACCCATACGTCACACCCGTTTATAGGGTGGACCCATTCATTCATCCACAGATTGTAATTTTGACCTGAACCAGAGAACGACCAATCTCCAATTCAGTACCCCCAGAGGTATATATATATATATATTAATATGGGAACATGGAGGACTTTGTGGCCCAACAGATATAGCGTGCACCAGTCACCATTTGCTTCACGGGGACCCTTCAGCCGGCTGGATTCGAACTCCCGTTCTCACGGACATGATTCCAGCGTCCTGCCAACCAAGCTCTCCCAGCTACTGGAAGATATAGGTTCACAAAATGGCTTTCCTATTGCACATTTAAACAAATATTAGTGCTAGAGTCATTTATGTAAGTTATAAAGAAATGAAAATAAGCGGTTCAAAAAATGGCGTATTTTCGGAGGGCATGCAAATTATTGACTGAAAAACTTACTTTTACAAAATATTTATGAAATCATTTCCTGTGCACATACTCCAGAATGCCTTAATGTTAGATACAAAAAATAAATAAATGAATTACGCGCAGTTTTAAAGCGAGTAATTATTGAAATTATCGCTGAAGACAAGGCAGGAAAATGACATTTTGAAACTAAGCATACATTTTTTAAGATAAATAATAGCTCAAACAATATCAAATTATCCTAAAAAGGTAATAAGAATGGTGTTAATTAAACATAATTTCATCATTTTATTGTATGATACATTAGATTTGTGTGTATAGTCGTATTTGATGAGATTCGCGCATGTATAAGATTCGGCCTTTTCAGGACACATATGAGAAGGCCAATCTATTTTGTTTCGAATCAATATAACTTTTGAAGCTATTCTGTTCAAATTATCCTAATGTCATTGTTAAACCTTTTTAGATCTGAATCTTTGTTTTGTTTTAGTCATCTACTATAGGACGTTAAGTCTACAGTTTTGAGTCGTATTCAGTTGAATTCCGTTATGGTGAACGGTCTGCGGACCCAGCCATATGTCCACTGTAAACGGGAGTTCACTATATCAAAATTCTTAAAAAATTACAATTTAGCGTACGGATTAAAATTACAATTTAGCATTGATTGAGATATTTATAATTTGCTTTTTAATTAACAGCTGATTAAACATATAATAAATCAAGTATTAAAAAGAAAAAATAAACAACAAATTTTAACAAAGTAATGATCGAAAGTACTAATTTCTTCCATATAAATGGAAGAAATTAGTACTTTTTGTAATGCGATTTCAAGTAGAGTTTAATAATCTCAACCATTAGTAATGAATCCTATATTTTCAACTTATTTTTCTCTAATGCCGATTTCGAGATAAGCTCCGAAATTTCTTTTTCAGCATAGGGTAGGGATGTGCTTTCTTAACAACTTGTTAATCAAGTGTAGTTTAAATTTTTAAGAACATGCTAGAGCAGTGGTTCCTGAACCTTTAGTCTCATAGACCCCTTGACATGTTTTTCGGTTTTGGGTAGACCCCTTGCTTACCTGATATTGATTTTTTGTAAATTCATCAACTTCAAATGTATTTTAGACAGCTGGTATAGTGCTACTCACTGTGAAAGATTTAAATTTTTAACTGTGGTGAAGTGTTGTGTGAAAAACTTACGAAAAAACACATGTTAATTTTGTACATTTATTACTTAAATTCAAAATAATTTAATTATTAATTTTATTTAATTAATATGCAAATGGAATAAAACAGTGCACTATAAAACCCGTAGTCCGCTACTAATATTATAATTGCGAAATAAGTTTGTATACAAAATCGTTGTAGAGTATTATCGGTCTGCTTATTACGTTTTCACATAAAAACTAAGCAACAAATCTCCGATGTCTTGTGCGCAGATAAAGTTGGAGGCCTAGCTAGCTATAGAGTTGACACAGGCTAGGCTACAATTAACCGCGAAAAAATACGTTTTTGTTACAAAATAAAACCCTACACGCAGAGAAATTAAAAACGTACTTGGGCGGAGCTGCAGGCGACCGCTAGTTTATAATAATTCAGTTTCATGTATCAAAAAATAATCCTAATAACTTAAATTTTAATAAAATTTTTACTTCATAGCTACTTTTATAAATTATGTAGAATGTAGATAGATATATGTCTTTATATTATAAGATAGTATAATGTAAGTAAATAGTGTTTATGATTATTCCATTCATGAAATGCCAAAATTAAAGTCACGACCTGCTTATATGAGATCCACTATCGTTGACAGTCATTTTCATTTCATGGACCCCTAATTTTTTTTTTCACTTGACATGGACCTCTTGCAGGTTGTCGTCGACCTCTGGGGGTCGATATAGACCACTTTGGGAATTACTGTGCCAGAGTAAGATTTATGAAGAAATGTCGTCATTTACAACTCTTCGAGGCAACTTCCTGTCCGCTATAAATGTATAAAATAACGTTAGTTCATTATATTAGAATTCGACTAATACTTTTATAAAATTTTAATGAGAAATATTTTTGTTTCACTTTCTTGGAGTATCGTTTTGCACCTTATTATCAATGTCAATGGCCATCAACACATAAAGAACTTTTCGATGATGACATTCAACTGCCTTTTGTTCTGAAAGCTACGCCAAAGACGTTTTTTGTTGAAATGCTGCGAACCGTATCCATTGCTTTAAACAACACTCTTGTAAAACGCAATTAAATTTTCTTCATGAGTGAATTCGTGTTGTTTATCTGCGATGCTTTATTCAGTTTTCTTTTTAAATACAGTCAATCCCCGCTATAATGAACCTAGGATATAACGAACTTTTTTTAGTGATCCCTTCTGAACTCCCATTTTTCATACGCTTATAGCGGTCAGCTGAAAAAGTGTCAGTTTTTTATTAGTAAACATTATTTTCATTTCTTCAGTTTTTTTTCCTTCGTTCTATTCTGCTATTGCGATTGCAAAAGACGGAATTTATTTACACCAAGTCAAATCTTACTCTTGCATGCCCTTCGCTTTTTAACTAGGGCGAACAAATTAAGAAGCACACACCATGCCAAAGGAAAAGGAGAAATTTCGGCAACTTTTCTCGTAAGTGGCATCTTAGAACTTTTTTTTTCGTTCGAAATTTTCGTTCGATCCTAGAACTTTTGTTTTCCTGCAGAAAATGAAGACTAGATACTCGACAGAAAATTGAATTGTAGTCAATCGAATATCACTAATTTATTTCACAGAATACAAAAATTATTTATTTTCATTTTAATTTATTATCTAGATAATCAGTTAATGGTTTATAAGACAATATACTTTCGTAATCATTATTTCCCACAATACTGTTATCACGTGCTAAAAAATAATTTTTTAAAGAATTTGGATATAGTGAACCACCGTTTATAGTGAAATTTCTGATGGGATAGTTCGCTATAACGACTGTCTTCGGAGATCTCGAAATTAAACATTAAATTATGGAGTTCAGACATCCATGATTTACATTTATTTATGAAGCAAGAGATTCATAAATTTTCATCAATCACAAAAATCAATAAATTTTAGTTTAGTTATTAGAAGGAAGGAAAATGTCTTATGATTAAAACAAATTAAATTAAATGTGAGTCGAATCAATTTTTGTCTAAAAAAGACAGATATATACTGAGAAACTGCACTTTTAAAAACATTACAAAATTAATTCCGAATTATTGCTTAAGAGGACGCAATATCTCGGGAAAAATCCTTCATGGCAAATTGTCTTTCGCAAATATAAGTAATTTAATATTTAGTGTACAGAAAAAGGAAGCTCGGGTAAACCTAGAATCAACCATAAAGATTCAAAGGCGAAGAAAAATATTTGGCAACGAATTATATCAGAATTATGCTGTTACGCTATGGAAGGTTATCATGAAATAATTTGTTCGCATTTTAATATTTTTAAAACGTTTTTTCGTCCTGCAGTGGACTGATCGTTAAGACGTGGTTCCCATCAGATCCCCGAAGTCAAGCATCACTGGTTGCGGTCAGTGTGCAGGTGGGTGACCACTTGGATTAGTCTGCGTAGGGACCGAGGGTGTGCGGTATTGGTCCTCGTTAAACAGTTCTGCCGTAAAGTGCTCGACTTCGCTTGCAGTTCGTTGGGCTACCGAAGCGAGGGTGCCATCCCCTCTGCAGAGGATCAAAATTGCGATGGCTTGTCTTCGGATCATCCTCAGGGATGTTTCCCAGATCGTCGCCAATAGCCCATTGTGCAGCTCTAGTACGACGTAGATGAACAACAACAATAAAAAGGTTTTTCAACAATTGAAACTTATTAGATGGCTTCTTAAGTCACAACAAAAAAATTACATTTTTTTCAAATATATAAAAAAATAATAAATGAAAAAGAAAACATTTTTTTACACTCCCCTTTACCCTTCAGTAAAATGATGTTCAGATATTTGGAAATTTTGCAAGTATATTATAAATTAGCATGCGATTTGGGATTATTCAGATGTGCTGTTTCTTAATTTAATTCAGCATGATAATTTTTGAATAAAGGTACACTAATTTTAGATTTTCGTCTTTCGTTGCTTGCCTTACCAACGACGCACTATTGGTCTTTACCTGCCGTTCTTTAAATGTCTTACAAAGCATATTAAATGCATTCAAAATATTCATTTGGGTGTATTAAGCCGATATAGATCAATGAAATATTAGCGACAGGCAGTTTAAGGCAAATAAAACCGGTTATCGCGCTGATAAATTTTTTTTTTGTTGTTGTAGGCCTGTTTAGGCAGTGGAGATGCGATCGTTCCTGTTTTTCAGTGGCGCCATCTATGGCCAGAAATTTGACTTCTGCCACGCCATTCCCACAACCCGTTTATAGGGCGGGTCACATTCACACACAAAGGAGAAAGGACATAGAAAACACAGAGAGAAAGAAACATCCATGCCTTGCCCGGGCTTCGAACCCAGGATCTTTCTGATGCAAGGACAGTTCCCTGCCTCCTACACAAGCTGGTCGGCTATCGCGCTGATGTCTGGCTAAATACAGCACTCGCACACACTAAATGCGATGCTAGTCGAAACACAGGGCATCATAAATATGACGCTCGCAATGAAACCGTCAGACAAACTAACAAATGATTTTAAAGAAAACATTTTCTCAAAAACGAACTAATTTTTGGAGAATGAAATTAAATAAAATATGCCCACGGTATAAAATGAAACTGTTCTCTAACTATAGCGTTCAAAAATCACATGGACGTGATCTCAATACGGTACTTTCATATTACAACTTACTACTACGTACGAACATTCTCGTCATGATACGTATATTCTCGTTCGAAGGATGCGCTTCTTTCACATTCTGCCTGTCCTGTAGAGAGTAAAAAGATCACAGAACACAACACATTTAAAGGCTTCAAATGGATTTTTGTAAACTTAAAATGTCCCATTAATAAAGATACAATGAAGATAAAATATTAAATTATAAAGAATACTAAAATATTGTAAAGTAAACAGTCACACACAGATACAACCAACTCAGACATCTTCAGAGTAGATCAGTGTTTCTTTACTTGATTTCTAAGAATTCGAAAATTCTTAAAACAAGAAAATGAATATTTAAAATAATACTCCAGAAGAAAATAGAATATTTTACATGCTTGGATGTACTTTGTATTTCCTGATCATTTTCTTTGGAGTCAGGGTTAGACAGTAAAAATTGAGAAAACTCTCAATCCAATAAAACACTTAACTAATTTTACAATTGCAAGTACAGTTTATACAAATTTATGTATGGGTGATTTTCCAATCAGAAATGATAATGGGTGATTTTCCTACCTGAAATGATTATAGGTGATTTTCCAATCTGAAATGGTAAAAATTTATCCCTGTTTGCGATTAATATGTTTTGTATATGTTTCAATATTCAAAAAGAATTCAGACCATAGGTGATCTTTTTATTCATCAAGAAACTAAAAATTGTGATGTATGTTTTATATAATTTTTATATTAAATTAAAAGTTTTTGAAAATAGCCCCTAAATGGATAATGATAATTAGTCTAAAATTTGCATTTATATCCTAGTTTTGCAAAAGGAAAAAAAATTTATAATTAATTTAAATTAAAAAAATGTCCGCAATTTTATTAGTTATTATAAGTTTCAATTTTCACAAAAAATATTGTAAATATCTAAAGAATTCAAATGCACCATAATCATAACATTTACGAGTTTTTACGGTGATGCTGGGTTTTGTTGCATCGATCTTTTAGGTATTCCTTTTTAAGTGCCATTTGTAAAGTATTCCTTTTTTTCTGCATACTGACGGTATTCTATTAAATAGCAAGGAAGGATCTTTTTTCACCTCTTTAACGAAAGCTATCGATATTGCTCTGGGGAACTAAAAGCACTTTAAATTGTCAATATAAAGAAAGTTCTTCCAGCTTTAGTTTTTGAAAGGGCATAATATTTTGTTTTAAATTTATAACTTATGCTGTTTATGTGACAAGCATTAAAAGATTGGACAAGCTAATGAAGTCAAAGCGTGGCATTTGTCAACGCTTATCTTTAACAGAATACCTCCCTTTCATAACATAATTTCTCAGTCAAGTCATCAATAGTGCCTCGTGCGGAAACTTTTCGAAACAATTCGGATTTACATAAATTTTCTATATATACCGGATCGAAAAAAGTAAGTTATTTTTATTCTGTTTTTAAAGCATTTATTTTGGTCGTATAAATATTTAATATGTAAGAAGTTTTCCTATTATCATATCTCATTATCGGTTGTAAAAATCTGTTCTTAATTTTCGCAGTGTTGGATATACTAGTAATAACTGCTCTGGTGAGTCTTTTCCAATTTTTGTGAACTTTTCTATTACTGAAGGAAACCTCTAACTTATTCGGCAGCTTTGTACTCTAAAATACCTTTGCTTCGGTGTCATAATTTGTTGATTTTTTAAAATTTGAATTTTTTTTACTTTTTGCACTCTTCATTTATTTTTTTATTTATCTTTGCAAAGTCGATGAAAAATTTAAAATATATTTATTTTCTCTAATTTTTAGTTTGTTTAGATCAAGAATCGTTTGAACTAAGTATTCGATGCATTTTTACAAAATCTAAAAATTCGTTTCTTTGAATTTCAGCCTTGTTATTTCAAAATGTCATATTTTTTCAGTTTTATCGCTCTATTTTTGGAGGTGATTTTAGGGACTTAAAGTGTTTATTTTTTTAATGTTATATTTTTATATTTTCCTAAGCGTTTACCTATAACACAAGAAAAATTTATTAAATTCCATCCTTTGGTTCAAACGTCATGGAAATAATGCAAAACAACTACAACTTACGTTTAACAATTTATCGATGCTCGTTGGCAAAATTTTTATGTAAAAATTGTGTACATCTAAGTATTTTTTAATAGAGCTTTTCAATAAATAATTATGATTTTCAGTTGTCCCAAGCCATTGTGATTCTTTGATTTTGTTTTACATCTGCACCTTAATTACCTGACATTTAGTGAATTTTTAGCAAATCAAGTACTTTATTATTTAGTCTATTACTTAATATGCCAATGACTTACAAAACATTACAAATCGTAGTGAAAGTAAATGATTTAATTTCATGAACTCTGGCTGGGCAAGTCATAGATTTCAATCTCAAAATTGCTTCAGCCTGCTTGGGTGTTCTGCCTGTGAATTACTGCTTATTCGGATGACTTTCTTTAAGTACATGTATTTTTTGAAAATTATACTTTTACAATGTTCTGAAGCAGAGCCGCTGTGGCTCAGGGGATAGAGCGTGAGCCTTCGAATGGCTTGACATAGGTTCGAATCCTAGCAATGGCTGGTCTATAGAAATTCCGCACCAGGCGGAAATTCCGCATAAGTATTTTCTATTTCATCCATATTAAAGTGTATTTAATATATTGCAAATTATTACTTTTATTAAAATGATTACTATATGGCACTAGTTTGGACCCTCAAATGCTGTCCATAAACAATTTACCCGACACTGACCAACACTCCCATAAATCTCTTTTTGCTTATAACTCCTTTAATATTGAATATTTTGTGAATTTGTCTAAATTTTTTTTTCATATGGAACCACATATTATACTATTATATACATTAACTTATTTTGTACCATATACTTTTTCATAAATTTTGGACATTTATTTTTATAATTTAAACTTAGATTAAATTTGAAAAAGAAATACATATATAACCTCCACAAGCGACCATTATTTTAACTCTGATTCCAAAATTTTTTAAATATCTCAATTTTTAAAAACATTTCTTGGATCTCAATCTTAAGCCATAATGCTAAATTTTGACTAATAATAATGACTAGTAATAATAATAATGACTAATAATAATGTATCTTATATAAATAAATAAACAACTAAATAAATAATTAAATAAACAAATGCATATTTTGGCATTATTTGAGCCACACATTACTAATAATTTAGATATACTCGACGCTGACCAACGTGCCCCTTACTCTTTTGCTTATAGCTCCCTGAATTTTTAATGTTTTGTAAATTTATTTTGATTTTCTCATGGAGAATACTATTTTATGTTTTTATACTCAATAACATATTATGTACTACATCGACTATATCTCTTTTCTTCGACTATATCTCTTTTAATTTTAAAATATGCTTAACTAGGAAAAACATAATCTCCACAAGCGATCATTATGTTTTATTTGATATCAAAATTTTAAATATCATAATTTTTTAAGACGCTTAATGAACCTCAATGTTGAACTATATCTCTAAATTTCGACTAATAATATTGACTAAATGACATATATTATATCTAAAATAATAACTAAGTCAAGAAATCTAAATTTTGGCATCAATTTTTGAATTGAAAGTTGAATGGTGTAGGCTGTGTTTTTTATTGAAACTCAGTTAATTATATCTTCTTTATTTACCATCTTATTTCATTCTCAAGAATAGAAATCGTACATTATATTTGTTTTAGAAGATCTGCTTTAGAAGATTACAATAAAATCTAGAATTAAATCAAAAACCAATATTTCTGAATCTGTCATGATAATTCAAAACTCCAATAATTTCTTTGTAAGTTTTGTTTTCCTTTAGCAAGAGTGCAATTAAGTTATATGCAAGCTTATACGTCCTGGGTCACTCTTTAATAACATAATATAAATATAATTGTTTTGATAATATAATGAATGCGCCTAAAACTCAATGTTTCTTATAAAATTTAACTGGTGTGTATTGTTACAGATGCTTTTTGGATCGATTAAAATGGTGCAAAGCTTCCTCTGATAAAATGAAAGCTGTCAATCCAAAAATAACTTCTTTGAGGAAGAAGACTTTGAATGAAATTTATATATATATATATTTTTTTTTGTTCCTAATTTTAATCATGTATTTTCATTTTATATCTACCCTAGGTATTTCATGCCTAATTGTTACTGTTTCTTATGTTATATATTTGGCGCTTTTTACGTTTTGTTAGTTTATGACACTAGTACTGCAATAAATTTCTTAATTGGCTTTATACCTTCTTCTGTGTAGTTACTTTATTAATCTCTAAAAATTAAACACAATGCTTAAAGATTTGAAATGTCTGATTTACAACAACAAAAAAAATAATCATAAGATATAAAGCTTCAGTAGTGTATTTTCTTAAAGGAGGATTTTTTACTTGAGTATTCTTTAATTTTAATTAGTTTTATTCGATTGACCAGCTGAAACATTTATAAAATTTCTAACACAATCAGGTATCCAAATTCACGCATTTTTAACTTTTGAAGCACTTATAAAATATAGTTGCGTTATGATGAAGTATTTTTTCTCATCAACAAAGTCACCAAATAAACAATGCAGCAATCTTTATTCATTCAGTTGAAGGGTTTTTTCTTTTTTTTCCCCTTGTCGAATTTTACTACGGATTCAGTTGATAACAAAATTCCAAAAAAAATTTCTCATGCAACACAATTTATATTTTGATTGAAGAAACTTCGTTTTAACAGGATAAACCTCGTAAAAGAAATTCTATCAGTTTAGCAGGATGAACCCCTCAAAAGAAAGACTCTCTATCCATCCTACAAAGAAAGTACTTATGCTAAATACTTCGTAATGCGCCCGATGGAAATACAATAAAAAATTCTGAAATTTGTTTGCAACCAACTTCTTAATAAGTTACAAACTACTGGGCTAAATGTTATTTATCCTTCATTTATTTAGATAAGATTCTAATAAAAAGAACCTTTTATGTATTTTTTTTCTTTTTTTCAAAATAAAAAATGTCAAAATTTGATGTAATTGAGGTATAGCAATTAAAAACACTTTTTTATTATAGGTTAGGAAAATGATGATTTAAAAAAGTGTTTTATGAATACTGATTTTATTATTAATAATGAGCTCATAAATGTGATTTTTAATTTATCTGACTGTATTTTGAAGTCCAGATTTTGAGCGAATCCGAGCAATATTTCACACAATTACATTAAATTTTGGCAATATTTTTTATTTTTATTTAAAAATACATAAATTATTTTTTGTTAAAATCCTGTCTAAGTAAATGAAGGATAACTAACATTCAACCCAGTGATTAATAACTTGTTTCGAAAATGATAGAATAAATAATTTCAGAACTCTTTTAATTGCATTTTCACCGGTGTATTATGGAAATTAATGATGCATACAAGGAAAGTTTGTATTAGTTAACAGTATTCCCCTTCCGTACTACAAAGAAATTCTGCTTTTTTTTCTTTCTTTTTTTTACGGAAAAAAATCTGTAATGTATAAAGAGATTCCTCTGTATTTACTACAGAGAAATTCTGTTTTTTTTTTTCTTTTCTTTTTTTCTTTTTTTAACAGAAAAAAATCTGTAATGTATAACGAGATTCATTTGTATTTACTGCAAAGAAATTCCGTTTTTTTTTTCTTTTTTTTTTTACGGAAAACAATCTGTAATGTATAACGAGATTCCTCTGTATTTACTACAAACAAATTCCGTTTTTTTCTTCTTTTTTTTACGGAAAAAAATCTGTAATGTATAACGAGACTCCTCTGTATTTACTGCAAAGAATTTATGTTTTTTTTTTTTCGTTTTTTTTTTACGGAAAAAAAATCTGTAATGTACAACGAGATTCCTCTGTATGTACTACAAAGAATTTCTGTTTTTTTTTCTTTTTTTTAATAGAAATAGTAAGTATTGGTTAATGTGATTCCCCTGCTAAAGTACAAAGAAAGTCTAAACCTGATAGCATATTTTCTCTGTCTATATTACGGAGAAATTCTGCTGTATACAGAATAAGTCTGTATCAATCAATTTACAGATTTTCTCTGAGCAAATTACAGCGAGAAACTGGTAGGATAGCTAACGGAATTTCTCTATTAAATCAACCGTTTAATTTTTTAGCGCAGGTTTTTAAAGTTCTGTATAAAAAATAAATAAAACATTTTGGTACTATTTTAAATTTAAGGTATTCTTATAATACTTTTCATTTTTCTTTTTCTTTTCTTTTTTTCTTTTTTTTTTTTTTTTTTTTTTTTTTGCTTAGCAATTGTATTGATATATATATATTTTTTTTTTCAGTTTTTTCTATTTCGTCCTAGTTTTTTCCATTATGTCCATTCAGTTTCTCTCGGACGAAATTGAAACACTGTTTTAGATAGTCATTTCTTTAAACGCAACTTATTTAACCATGCAATATGTGATTTAAATATTTACTAATATCGCAGATTTTTTCCATACAGCAAAACCCAAAATTATTCTTCTATTAAAAATCATTCATTCAATAGGTTTGGGGAAGAAACTAAAAAAAAAATATTCAATAAGAGTGCATTAGTTTTTTAAAACTACTACTTCCCCACTACTTCAAAATGGTTTCTGAAAATCAGCTCTCAACAAAAATATTATGAAGGTGAAAAAATATGCTCAAATTTTATTCTTATATGTTTAATTATAAGAATTATTATATCGAAAAACAAAAAAGAAAAATCTTTTTTGACTTCAAAACATTTTCCAAGCTTTATACTTCATAAAGTAGTACCAACTGAAGTAGATATAGATTATTCTTAATATTATTTTTAGATACTCATAAAGTAAATTTAAATTACAAGGTTATTTATTTGAAGAATTTTTTAGAATTATGTTTGACTGAAATATGAATATTTTTTCAACAACAAAGTTATATTTTTGTTCGGCTCTAAAATATTCAGAGCGTTCTTAGTTATTAAAAATATGTTAAACGTGACGTACATATTTTCCTCATTTTTTTATTGAAAAGTCGTGTTAAGCATCTTTCATTATTTTTGTCACAGTTTCACCGGAACATTATTTTCGTTTCACGATGAAAAGTAACCTTTCGTCAGAAACTGGTTCTAGTATTTATTTTTATGGCCAGTTATTTGACCTCGGTCTCGTTTATTAGAAATACAGTTAGCGTTCATTATTCTTATAACTCTTGTGATTTAGAAAACAATTATGCGGATAATTTTTTTTTTTAATTTTGTTGAGTTGTTCTTTTAGGGCTGTTTTTATCGAATCTCGTTCAAAGGTGGATATAATATTCTAATAAAAAAAAGCATAGTTTGAATGCCTTGAACTCGTAGTAAAACTTAATATAATGAAAAGCATTGTTTGAACACTGTTCAATGTGTTTTTGTACTACAGTCAAACCCCGTTATAGTGAACATGGTTTATAGTGAACCCGGATATAGTTAACGAAATGTTCGCTCTCGTGACTTGCTATACACTTGTAATATTATTTTTTGTAGATATAGTGAACCAAAGGACGAGAAGAAATTGGATATTATAAAATTTTTTATGTCTTCGAGTGATTTTTTTTCTTCATTTTTTGGTAATTTTGAAATTTCTACATAAAATACATATACCGATTTTTAACCTTCTATTGAGTGGAATACAGCCATAAGGATTTTTTTTTTGTTTGCTTCTTCTATCTCAGTTTTCTCATCCCTGCATTTTTTGTACGCAAGACGATGAGTAATAAAAAACAAAAGTTAACACATTTTTTGCTACTAGATATTGTTTTTCAATCATTTTTGTATTTCTTTTTATTGGCCATCTATTTATATAATGTGCAATAAAAGAGAGCAGTTCGGAAAAATTAGTTAAAATTGTTTGTAGTACGGATATAGTGAACCGAAATTTCGGTCCCTTCGAGGTTCACTATAGCGAGGTTTGACTGTATTAATTTTTCTTATATCTAGTGATTTAATCCGTTAAAAGTATGAAAAATGGAATTAAATAAAAGTGAAAACCTAAATTTTAATACATTAAGTCAAAATGGAAAAGCGTTAATAGCAGCATAAAACCAAAATTGTCTTTAGTACACAATTTAAATAAATATGGGAGAACTTAAATAAAAACCAAACGAAATTTCAAAAATAAGCATGTCAGCAAAAACAGTACTTTTTCCGGGGATACACTGCCGGGCTAACATATTATTCTCAACATGATATGAACATATGAACATAGTGATGTAATTTTGGCTTATGTGTCTTAAGATATAATTGTGTTTCTCTGAATTTTCCTTCTTATTTTAGTCTTTGAATTTTTTAAGTATTGTATTTTATTCTTAATTTGTCTTCCATTATGGGACCTGGGGACACTGTCAGTTTTCAGTTTAACCACTGACTACAGAAAGACTGCAGTATGTCAGCAGGGCAGTATATCCTCCGAAGAAATACTGTTTTTGCTGACATGCTTATTTTTGAAATTTCGTCTACTTTTTATTTAAGTTCTCCAATTTTTTTAAAATCTAGTGATTTAAGTAATACTGATTGGAATTTTTTGTCCTTTTAAGGCTTAAATTTCGATCTAGGAAACTGTTTCATAATATTTCTTATGCTAAGTAAGTAGTTGAAACTAATAATTTTGAAGCTAGTTTAGTTTTTTATGCGTAAAATGGTATAAATCAAAAATTATAGTTTTTATACACTAAGTATTTTCTAAACGTTTAGTTCTGTCGACTTAGGTCTCATTTAGTTCAGAGAAGAAAAAAAAATTTTTACGAGTATATATAACAATATTTTTTATTTCCAAAAAATATTGTATCGGCTGGGGTGATAAGCAAAAAAATAGGAACAAGAAATTTTTTTCTAAAAAAAAAAAATTTAAACAGCATCATTAACATCAAAAACGTTTAAGAGATAACAGAAGGTTATCGCCCGTAAATCATTTCGCTTCTCTATATCTTGATTATTCCGTACTATATAACAATATAAATCGAAAGTTTTGATCAAAAATAATCATCATAATTTTATTAATCTTATGCAGTTAGTCAATTTAGCATAAACGAATGCATCGAAAATAGCATCTTATTTATCTAAATATCAATGC
Source organism: Parasteatoda tepidariorum (assembly GCF_982258835.1). Lineage (NCBI taxonomy): Eukaryota > Metazoa > Arthropoda > Arachnida > Araneae > Theridiidae > Parasteatoda > Parasteatoda tepidariorum. Next base: position 13,741,734 of record NC_141766.1, on the reverse strand, counting down.
CGACCCGCAAGTAGGTAAATTTGCAGTGTTTTCAAATACCCTTCTAAATTTTTAGTTTGATGCATTAGGGTTCATTTGATTCAACGTTTAAAAAAATACATCAAAAGCAATACCTCACTTGTCTAGGTAACAATGCTTAAGTATATCCTCCTGTTGACTCAATCAAAAAATTCGGCTTACCTCTTTGGAGGTGACTTGAGATTTCTTACCAATTGTTAACTTATAAGCAATTATTTTTTAAATTTTATCTAATTTCCCCCTTTTTTATAAATGAGGTTGGGGGGGGGGTTCTTAAAAAAGTTTGTCTCAAGGTGGAAAGAGAGGAGTCAGAAACACTTTTAATATGACGTACACTAAATAAAAATGCCGACCCAATAGCACAGATCGATTAATGATTTTGCATATTTTTTCCCACTTATTTACAACTTGCTGCCAAATAAAGTTGAGCGTCAGTGGTATGTTTAGAAAAGAAAATTATTGTCGCAGCTTTTCCATTAAAACTCACGGCGACATTTTTTTCCCCTCATTTCAAGTTTTTTTTTTTCTTTTCTCTCAATGTATTGCAGCATAATTAATGTTTCTGTCGTCAACGAAGGTTTTCGTGACCTCTATTTCAAATTCGATTATCCAACGATGTTGAGGTTTTTAGTAGTAATTAACAAAAAATGTGTTCATATCACCAAATTTAATCGTCATTCGTTTGTAACTCTTCTAAGGACTTCATTTTTAAATTTTATCCTTTGACTGCATTTTAATATTATTTTTGGCATAGTTTTCATTAAAATAAGTACGAACCATTGTTGTTATGATCCCTAAAACACTCATAAGATTTGCAATACGGTTTTGTGTTTTGTTTCTGATATGTAATATAACGTAGCATGTGACAAAGAGCAAACTTTGTAATAAAGAAATGAAAATATTGAAAAAAGTGTCATTATTTATGGTTGCAATTTATTATCATATCATTATTATTATGTCATTATTATTATTATATCGTTATTAATAATTCATATTTTGCTATTATTTTCGTATTGAACTTAAAAAGGTTTACTGTTTTGAAAACGAAATTTCAAAGACTTTAAGACGCCTCAACCCTCGCCGTATTGGATTATAGGTTAAATCTTTGATTTGCGTTCTTTTTTTTTTTTTTTTTTTTTTTTGTAACTTTGGTGATATTATATTATTTGACAGTACAATAACTATATTGAAAATCAATTAAAACAATTTCGTTGTGAAATTTTCGTATTTTGCTTTATTTTTATCACATTTATTAATTTTTCAACTGATATATCACATGAATTATAAATTTTTACTTTATTTTACAGCATGTAATTCCCAATGGAAAATTTTCAATGTGATAGAATGGATCGGCGGCGTCTTCATTATGAATCAGCACAGTGCTGGACACAACCAGTGATTCGATTAAAAAGGCCACCAATCATTTCCAAGAAAAAAGACAAATATGGATCTGTTCATTCAACAAGTGCAATTTATGGACAACTACGAACACCTCATTATTATACTCCCTCTAATATGTGGTATGCGTCCATAAGAAGTCTTAATCCGCGAGATCTTATTTATCCATATCCATATGAAGAAGTTACCAAAGAAGGTAAATATATTTCAGATATTATACTAATTATTAATAAGTATTTGGACACCCATGTGACGGCATTGTGCTTCTTAATTTAAGGTCATTGTTGCCATCATAGATTGGTATGTTGATAATGTTACAATGAGTGAGAAAAAAAAAACAGTTTATTTCCTAAATTCCGAGTTTAATCCCCAAAAATTTCAGGTTTTTTTTTTCGATCTTTCAAAAACTGTGAGTTTCTTTTTTTTTTTTAATATTGGTGTAATAAAGTTTACTTAAAGGACGAGAGACTCTGAAACTAGTTGGATCACCAACTCAAGAGGTGCAACAATCGTCCAAAATTAATTATTATACTAATTACTAATAAGTATTTGGATACCCATGTGACGGCATTGTGCTTTCTAATTTGAGGTCCATGTTGCCATCATAGATAGGTATGTTGATAATGTTACAATGAATGAGGAAAAAAAAAACAGTTTATTTCCTAAATTCCGAGTTTAATCCCCAAAAATCCAGGTTTTTTTTTTCGATCTTTCAAAAACTGCGAGTTTTTTTTTAATATTGGAATAATAAGGTTTACTTAAAGGACGAGAGCCTCTGAAACAAGTTGGATCACCGACTCAAGAGGTGCAACAACCGTCCAAAATTAATTATTATTCTAATTACTAATAAGTACGGCATTGTGCTTTCTAATTTGAGGGCCATGTCGCCATCATAGATAGGTACGTTGATAATGTTACAATGAGTGAGGGGGGGGAAAACAGTTTATTCCCTAAATTCCGAGTTTAATCCCCAAAAATCCAAGTTTTTTTCCGATCTTTCAAAAACAATGAGTTTTTTTAATTATATGGTTACTTAATTATTGGATTATTGGAACAATAAGGTTTACTTAAAAGATGAGAGCCTCTGAAACGAGTTGGATCGCTGATCAAGAGGTGCAACAATCGTCCAAAATTAGTTAATGGACTTATTTATCTAGTCGCACTGTTAAATGAATAATGAAAACTACATAATTTTTTTTTACAAAGTAGTAATATTAGTATATAATTTAATTAAAATAATATAATTTATTTAAAATATATGATAAATATTGCTCTATAATAAGTAATAATCATAAAATAATGTGGAAACGAAATACAAGCTTTTTAAATTTCGAAGCGGTGACAACGGAGGTTAAATTGCTTTGATACATCTAGTTTTTCTTACAATTAAAAACATGTAACATTAATTACCTCAATTTTATTTTACTGTTTGTGGCAAAAGATTGCTGATATTTAGTGATTAAACTGATGACAAGTATTACAAGTATATAAACAGTATTGAACTAATACTGTTTATTTGAAGCACTAAATTCTCTAGCCTGAATACAATAGTTTATTTAAAATTGGCTCACTAGACACTCGAAACTGTATCCACAGGAATCGATTTTACAATAAGAAAACATGAGATATTGAAACTATTTAATACTTTTCTGTGAAAAAACATTTCTTCAAATAATTTTTATATTTTTCGAAAAAAAGTATAGCCTTTTTTGGATTAAAGCTTTCTGCATGCTTGAATAAGGTTTATAATTTGATATGTGAGTTATGATTTCCGCAAGAAGTAGCGAGTGTTCCAAAAATGTTCAGATGGGTGACAAAAGGCAAATTTGCAATGCAAAAATAATGTTGAATATAATTGGAACAACGATTGTCAATTGCTCGACATTATACAGTTATTTTTCAAACCTACATTGAAAAAAATATTAATGAGAATGCAAAATTTTACCTTGTAACTGATGTGTCCAGCGTTTGCAAGAAGCTGCAAAAGTTGATGAGAATTTCGTACCAATTGAATCTCACTCTAGACAATTAACTTATCCATAATCTAAATATCCATCTATTAGGCGAGAACTTCTGGCCATAATTGATTCTGTCAAACTCTTTCATCAATATTTAAATGGTAAAGAATTTATAATATTAACTAACGTTAAGGCATTAACCTTTCATATAAACTTTCAAAAAAAAATAAAAAAATATTGTGAGAAGAGGGTTAATATTTCTCTAGGAATTTAATTATCAGATAAAACATATTCAAGATTTAAAAAATCTTGCTGATTACCTTTCTTGAGTTACGGATATTGTGATCTATAATTTAAATGTATTTGGGATAAATAAAAATCTAAAAACTGAAAATATAAGTAAGTAAAAGTTGTGAAAAAACTCAGGAAATTATAAACAAACTCAGTGATAATAAATAATAAATTCAGTAACAAAAAGATTAAATCAAAAGAATAAATGTAAAAGAAAAGATTTTTTGTTGATGATAAGGGTGCACTAGCAAGGAAAATCAAACACCCTCATTAAACCAGCAAGGGAAACAGCACTTAATTTTTTGTTTAAAGTCAATGGCTGGTCTAATTTTCATTAAATAAGGAAATATCCCTTTCAGCGATTCAACTTTTTTTTCAATTAATCTCTTCTTCTGATAACTATATTTAAATTTTTCTTCCTGTTACTTATCACACTTTTTACTGTTCTTGTAGTATAAGTTTTTTGGTTGAATTGTCAGGTTAAGTCTGGTTAGGCGAAAAAGGGAAGAGAAGGTCTGAAAATGAACAAACGTTTAAAGTTCAATTGTTAAATTGAAATAAATTGAATAAAAATTGCATTTTTTTTTAGCTAAGACTAGTATAGGATTAGTTTGTAAAGTAATAAATGACGGACACGAAAATAAATAAAAATTTTGCAAAGCGTTTGAAATTAAAACTGGAAAATATTGTCAAATATTCACAATAAAATAAAAGAGAGAAGTGTCAAATATTGTTGATGACAATTGAGTGATAATCACCATAAAAATGTAATTGTCTCCATGGCAAAGAGTCAGAGAACTTAATATTTTTAAAACAGCACTTCAAAGAATATGTGAATGTTTATTAAAAAATGAGTTGTTGTCATGGAAAAGAAACTGTGTGTTGATAAAAATTTGCTAGTTGAGAGGATATGAAAAATAATTTATCATTGAAACAAAATGTATTTCAATGTATAATGTGTAAAATTTCATGTTTGTATTTGTTTATTCAATGGACTTAGTCAGAAATGTAGAGAATAAAAATACATGCTTTTCTCAAAAAAGAGACTCCCTGACCCCTATCTTGAAATAGTTTATTATAGATTTGAAACAGTAAGGAGTTTTACTTACTTAGGATGAATTATTACTACTGTTGACCGAATATCTCCTGAAATAAAAAAAACCGACTCCATCTGTCGCTATGGATAAAGTCGTTATGGATAAATTTTCAGAGGAAGGCATTGGCCCGCATTGGGCTGTCTGGCCAACTATGAAGATGATTTGTTTATTCAGAAGCACATGAGCATTTGATCAAATTTAGAGCACAATTTTTAAAAAAATTTCAACAAATGTTTAACGTAAAATAACAAACTACGTCAACACATTTTAATTTATATAGAATATCATGAACGTAATGCAGTGCACCTCAACATTTTTATCAGTGCGGACCGGTCGACATTCGATAATTTTAACGCATGGGGAAGGGACGTTGATATGAATAATACATACTCGCTAACATAATAATACACAGTCGTTACATAATAATGCATAGTCGGTTATAAAATTTTAAAGTGTTTCGATTTAATAACTTTAATTGTATTTAAACATGCCTTCAACATAAAATACAATTACACGCGTGGTATTGGTAGGGCTTTAGGTGACGTCTCTCAGCTCCCGGTTAACCTCTTATCCAAGGAAAGTCATATAGTTAGTCTACGGTAAGAACTACCCCCACCACAAAGTCTGATGCCGTCTGCTGTTATGGAAACAAGAATAGCGCACTTCATGTAGGGTAGCTTCTCTTCACTCTAGGGCTAACACAATAGACCAAAGAAGAAGATTCGCCGACCGGAGCCAAAACTTTTCCTAAACATTGACCCCACAACCCTACTTGAAATAGTTATACCTCGTTACTACAGTCACCGCCATGGGTCCAGACGAATAACTAGGGTAATTCTTACTTTAGAGAAACTATACAAACCCAAGATAAATACACCAAAGTAAATAAAATGAAAATAATTTAATGTTCCTTGATATCATTTGATCCACAAACCGATACCGGTCCACGCTCATGGGTTGGAGACTACTGCTGTAGAACACTCATTTAGTTGATAGATATAATTTTGTGCTCAATTGAGTGATGATAAATCATCGCTCCACGGGATTGTGACTTTTTCTTTATTTAATCACTGTTATCAATAGATTTTTATGTGGGTAAGAAAAAATATATATTGTCTCATTATTTAACCTTTTCCTTCCGTCCAACTTTATTTTATTTTTTCAAAATTATAGTATTTTCCTTAGAGAATCTTTAATTAAATTTAATTGCTCTATTTTACTTGTTGAATTGAATTCAAATTTACCACGTGTTTAAAATATGCGGTGAATTATTAGTTTTTCATTTATTCTCTAGTGTGCAGTAGAATTTAGTAAGTTTGAAATGAAGAACTTGGTGAAAGAACCGACTAAGAGAAATTTTTAAAAAAATTGAGATTTCTCTGGGACAGTTCTTATTTTAGTTTCTGGTCAGTTCTATTCCAAAGATACTCAGTGGAAGAACTGGCTAAGTGACTTAACGATAAAAATAGTTCATAAACATCTCTAGAAAATCCTATGCTTAGGATTGAGCGCTAGGGCTCGAGGAGAAAAAAATTTGTGAAAATGAATAACTTGAAACAGCAGTTTCCATACATTAAGGAGGCATTTTTTTTTACGAATTAATAATTAAAAAAGACAAAAAAATGACCCTTAAACAGCTTCAACATACAATTCTCTGGTACGCATTAGTATGTGTTTAAGACACGCTAAACAAACTAAAGAAAGTTTAAGACACACTTTTTTCTAAACAAAGTAGCGTTGAAAATGAATATTATTTTGTACAACTTTTTCAGTTCTTTTTTATTGTTACTAGCTGAATACTCGTTTTTATTTTTAAAATAAAACTAAATAATCAATAAATCGGTAATGATCAACATTGCGAAATCATGTACAAAATTAAAAAGAGATATGATGCCACAATTATTCGGCATAATTAAATAGCTCGAGACCAACACCTAATAGTCAAAACTTACCATAATATTAATAACTTACTTACCATAATGAATATAGTAATAACTTATAATATCATATACCAGTGAAACATCTACTTTGCGAAAATTGAGTTCAGGCAGCTTCTGAATCGTTTTTCGGAGTAACAAGGCTAGATAAAATTTTATACCAGTTTATTTTTCAAATTAAAGTTGCTAAAATTTCATTCTGCGAATATAAGCCTAGATATGTGCATATTTATTATTTTTTCAAATAAAATTATGTTCGATAAAAGATATTAAAAATAGCCTGTTTAAACAAGCAAATATTACGCACAAAACTTGTCAAAATATTCTTTTATAAAAGAGTTGGAATCAAATAAAGCAACTCCCAAAAATTTTGTGAGTTATGCCTTCACAAAAATACTAAATACGTAAAGATTGAACGAGAAACAAAAAAAGAGGATCGTATAAATGCTCATTTACTCATATTCATTAAAGCGTCACTTAGCCGGTTCTTCCACTAAGCTCTTCAAATATAATTTCAATTAATTTTAATACAGGTTACATTTTATTACCATGTGTACTTCGATAAAAAATTGCAGCTCTGCAGTAATTTGATGTTAATTATATAGACTTTTATACCGCACGTACAATAAATCAATACCAGTATTGTTTAACACTAATGCATGAATACTAGTATAACTATATTATTTAGTACCTAGTTAAAGTATTTAACTTTATTTTGTAGTGCTGCCAAGCTAATACTGCCGTAATGTACTTCTGCGTAAGAAATTTTTAAATTCCCATCAGTAATACTCTTCAATTCCAACATAGAGATTTTCTTTATTTTTTTTTTGTCCATCAACTTTAAATTCTCGTGAGAAATACTCTTTAGATGTTTTTACCATTAATTTTTTAAGTTCCCTTCAGTAATACTCTTCAATTCCACCATTAAGATTTTCTTTATTTTTTTGTCCATCAACTTCAAATTCTCTTGAGAAATACCCTTTAGAGGCTTTTACCACCAACTTAAGTTCCCTTCAGTAATACTCTTCAATTCCAACATTGATATTTTCTTTATTTTTTGTCCATCAACTGCAAATTCTCTTGAGAAATACCCTTCTGAGGTTTTTACCATCAACTTAAGTTCCCTTCAGTAATACTCTTCAATTCCAACATTGAAATTTTCTTTATTTTTTGTCCATCAACTGCAAATTCTCTTGAGAAATACCCTTCTGAGGTTTTTACCATCAACTTAAGTTCCCTTCAGTAATACTCTTCAATTCCAACATTGAGATTTTCTTTATTTTTTGTCCATCAACTTCTCAAATTCTCTCTTGAGAAATACTTCTTAGAGATTTTTTTTACCATCAAATTTTTAAGTACTCTTCAATCTAAAACCTTGATAAAAAAAAAAGCTTCGGAAACAAATCTACGGACTTTCCGAAACTGAAAAATTATGATACAAAGCTCTAAATTGATTCCGAACTTTTAATGTTGCTTCATACAACCGAGTGTTAGTTAAATATATACTAAATTTTCAAAAAGTTTATGTAAAAATAAGTTCTGGAATTTTGTTTGATAATGTTTATTATATTTCTATTTATTAATTTATTTCTATTTCAATGCAGTCTTTGCTTCTCCTGTTGCTGCTGCTGCTGGAAATTGTGTTTGTCTCCGACGTCCTCCTGAAAGTGTAAAGCAACGGCCAAAATGTGTGAAAAGCTGCTATGGTGCAAATAAAAAATTATCCGACAAAACAGTTGAGGATAAGATTCCCTCCAGTCGAATGACTGGTTATAAAAAATGTGTCTCCGGATATTTAAAATATGGCCACAAGGGTACTACCAAAGATGTTTCTAGAAAATCAATTCTTGAATGTGATGTTACTGCTTATGATCTGATAAAAAAAATCGTTAAAACTCCATGCGCGTCAGAAATTGAAGATAGCGATTTGGACGATAATGTATGTGATAGCGTAATAGCAAATGACAAATATCCTTCAAACTCTCTAACAAATCATAATCGACAAAATGAAAACAGTATTTACAAAGAAACTAGTAGTGTATTGGTGTGTGGACAAAGAATTTTTACTCATAGTCAAAATCACCGTTCTAAATCCCCAACTCTAATTCCATTCCAAAATTCTTCTTGTAGTAAAAACTGGTCCTCCAATGACAGTATTTGTATACCAGATCCAGATTATGATGATAATGATGAAACAACTGTGATGAAATATAAAAGTTATTCACCTTTTCGGAATTCTTTAGATAGATCTTACAATAAAGAGTTGTCAAAATCTATGTCTTCCCTTCTTTCTGAAGATGTATCTAATATCGAAAAAAATATTAATTATTCAGCAGCTTTACAAGAAAGAAATTCTTCTGAAATTCTGTGTAGTGCTAAGTTGTATGAATCATCAAGTGATAGTGGTACATTATCATCGGAATATCCAACTTGGACGTCAAATGAATTAAAATCAATTCTTAAGAAAAAAAGACGGCATATGATACAAATGCAAGAAGATCGCCTTTCAGAGAGTCAGAAAAAAAAACAAGTGCAGTTTTTAGGAACAAAATTTCCCGATCAGATGACTGAGTCTGTGATAAATTGTGATACTTACGAGACTATAGCAGACATTTTTAAAGAAAAGATTCCCTGCCATGGAAACCTTGCAAAAAATGGTAAGTTTAGTTTTCTTTTACAACTATTACTTAATTACATAATATTCCTTCTTCTTTGCATTTTTTAAAAAAATTTCCAAAACTGTGCAAATTTACATCGTGGTTGTAAGCTGGCATGTGACATAGCTAAAAGAACGTAAGGTATAATCCTATCTTTGTAATAGGATAAAAAAAACTTATCTGTTTCAATACCACACTCATACACACAGGTACGCAAGGATCGGAAACCGGGGACGTGTGTGCCTGTACCCACAGCCGAAGACGTCACACATAAAGCTCAAAAGCGTTGCATTTGTGACATTGGAACATGATTACAACATTAAAACATTTTAAAGCACGTGATGGGTATATCAACATAAGTCCAGTAAATTAAGTAGGCAGCACTAAATTTCACAAAAAGTTGAAAATTAGAGAAATCGCAGAAGCTCCGATATCAAATCTGTACTAGAAAATCTTTATTTTATATGCTAATATGAAAATTTATCCAAAGGTTAGAGTAGAAAATCTTTTTCAGGAATGTGTAGAAAAAGCACTAAATAAATAACGCGTAAAAAAATTTTGCAATTCTAAAATTTTCAAACACAATTTCTGGAGCAGCGATGACTCAGGGGATAGAGCGTTCGCCTTCAATGCGACGAACCGGGTTCGAATCCCAGTCGATACGAATTCCGCATCTGGCTTGCACAGACTACAGTGCCAACTTGAAATATCCTCAATGGTAGACGGATCATGGGTTAGAGTCCCCTTGCCGTCAGGCTAACCGTGGGAGGTTCTCGTGGTCTTCCTCTCCATGTAACGCAAATGCGGGTTAGCTCCATCAAAACGTCCTCCATGAAGGCAAATTTCTCCCAATACTCGAACCAGGAGCTCCCTTGTCTTCTGGATTGGGTTCAAAATTATAAGGCTACGGAGTTGAACAATAGTAGTCGTAAAATCATAAAATTGGGTCGGCTATTCATCGACCGTTATTAAAAAGAAAAAAGCACAATTTTAAGGCCCCGGGTATAAAGCGCTCGCTTACCAATGAGATGACCCCGGTCAATGGTCGATTTAAATTCCACAACCCGGCTCTCGCCGACCACAATGCTGACGTAAAATATCCCTAGTGGTAAACGGATCATGTGTTAGAGTCCCCTTGCCATCAGGCTAGTCATGTGATGCTTTCGTGTTTTTCCTCTCCATGTAACACAAATGCAGGCTAGTTTCATCAAATAAGTCCTCCATGACGGCAAATTTCTCCCAATACTTCAACCAGGGGTTCTCTTGTCTTCTGGATTGGGTTCAAAATTTCAAGGCTACGGAGTAGAACATTGGTAGTCGTAAGCTCAAAATTATGTCGTCTGTTCAAAGCTGCTTACGAAGCACAATTTCAATGATTATTTTATGCTACTAGACTGTTTAAGACACTTTAATCCCGTTAACGTCATTTTTACATTTTCGCTTTTTATTTTATCTATCGACCTAATTATACTTTTCACGGACTTTTTTTTCCAAAGCTAAATTAATGTAAAAAATTATTAATATTATATTGATTTTTGTTCAACTTATTCATGTTCAAAAAAATTTGACTTTTAAAATAATGAATGTTTTACATTTCGAAAAAAAATATTCACAACTCATATTCTTTTATTTCTTCGAAATTATTCTGCCAATTTTGTTCAAATTTTGCCATTTAAAAAGTAATTGTTTGAAAAATATAAAAATTTGTATACCTTACAATTCACAATTTTTCCGATTATTACAATTATTTTACAAGATGGCAACGATTTTAATTAAATAATTGAAATTGACGATTTAAATCACTTGACTTGTTTAAAAAATCATTGATTCAAATCATTGAAGTAATAAAAAAAGAAGCAAAAACATTTCAGTAGAAAGAGCAAAAATAACATTTTTTAAAGAAATTAAAATAATTTTAAAAATTTTATCTAAGCAATATTAAATAAAATTATCAAAAAGCTCCTTTATTGCATTTTTATTAATAACTTTAATAAAATTTAATAGTAGTTTAGAAGTAAGAAAACATAACAATTCTATGAAAACAACGCTTCGTGCGCTGCTAAATTAGACCCTTTGAAACGGGCTCTAGCGTGAAATCTTAAGAATTTAAATCAATTATTAAAACCTTTAAAACTTTTTCCAGATTAAAAATTTAAAATTTTTAGTCAATAATCACTTATTAACACAAAAAAATTTTAATCGAAATAAATGACACGCAATAGAAAAACTTGCAGAAACAAAACATTAATTATGGTTTTAAAAAGCAATCAGTTTTAAAAATCCACAATTTTGATGAAGACATTATTATAAATTTCTGAACTCTGAGCAATCACTGTTAAGTTGTCAAATGACGTAAGAAAAACATAGTTGACAGATCTTCATTGAGAAAAAGTATATCTCTCTCGCAGTAATTATATATCACCATTAAAACTAAAAAAATGTTGCTCTTAACTATTATGGAACTTGCACACGTATAATTAAAGCATAATATGAAACACTTTGTTTACTAATATGAACTATTCTCTTTTTAGCTCTCCATATATACATATATATATATATATATATATATATATATATATATATATATATATATATATATATATATATATATATATATATATATATATATATATATATATATATATGGGTCATTCTCACAAAAACTGTCATTTTTCAGTTCATAAAATCCCAAAAAAGTAAAGTCAATAAAAAGCTCTGAAACTTTTTATATTAATAGAAATATGTAATGGCATTATAAAGAAAGTATATATCCTATAAATTATGCTTAATATTTTAATTAATTAATTTTTTAAATAATTAATTTATAATTGATTGATTTATAATAATTAATAATTAATTAATTAATTTAATAAATAAATTAATTAATTTAATAAATTAAATTATTAATTTTTTAATTTATTTTTCAAATTAATTAATAAGTAAATTAATTATTTTCACTATTTAAAAAGTGAGGGAATGACACTAATAGTGAGGGAATGATATTTTATTTTAATACATGTTTTTATCTAAGTTACATCTACCTAAAGTTTGAAAATAATAACATACTAAGTATATCTAATATTTATTATAATTTAGTCTTATATATTTAATAGTTTTTACAGGTTTGAGAAATAAAATTGGCTGGCACGATTGAACAAAAAAAGATTTGATAATATACTCATCTTGAATCATTCCCTCACTTCAGCATCATTCCCTCACTTTATACACTAGTGAGGGAATGACGAATTCAATAAAATTTAAAAATAACAGTTAGACCTAATTAATTTCTGAAGTCAATCACATACAATTATATTCATACAAGAAAGCAACATATAATTATCCACTTTCTCGACAAGGTTGTATTTTATTTTACTCTAAAAAATGACATGAGGGAACGACAAATGTAAAAAATTTTACCTGGTTTGATTCATTCAAATTTATTCCACAGCAAAGCTTCTTTAAGTTGAAGATGGAAACATACTGCAATTTTGTTCTATGATGCCAGTTGTTAACTTCTGAAGTTTTTATTAAAATATTTTTACTCTAAGAAGATTGCAGGTGATAAAAACATTGTTGTGAGGGAATGACGCGAAACACTGGGGACAAAGTTTAAAATAGTGCTGTGTTAATATTTTTATCAGAAATTAAATATAAAATTGATTTTCTGAATTCTATATTTCAGTATTCTGAAATAAAAAACACGAATTTGTAAAAAAGAAATTTTTATTTCAGAAACAATTTTTTTCTTTTTTTAAATCAGCAGTGGGGACAAGTGAGGGAATGACATATTTTATTTGATATATTTAAATTACCTAAAATAAATAAAAAATAAAAATTGATAATTTTATTTTCATTCTTTTGTTAGCTTGCATTCCGAAGGACACTTTCTCTGAATTTTTTTTTTCGTAAGCTGTAAAATAAACATAAAATATACTGGGGACATGAAAATGACTGTTTTTGTGAGAATGCCCCATATATATATATATATATATATATATATATATATATATATATATATATATATATATATATATATATATATATATATATATATATATATATATATATATATATATATATATATATATATGTCACGGCGAAAGACCGAAATCGGTGGTTGTTGACTTTCACCGGTGAATGTCGACAAACACCAGATATGTCGGTGAATGTCCGAAATATTTATTACATTCGCTTTGATATGAATTCATTCGAGGATATAATTACATTTATTCGATATTTTAACCCTACACAGATGTTTTTTTAAGAGTAAGTGCCACTGCCCGGTATACATTTGCCCGGTATACCCTACACTGATGTTTTTTTAAGGTTAAGTGCCACTGCCCGGTATACATTTGCCCGGTATACCCTACACTGATGTTTTTTTAAGGTAAAGTGCCATTGCCCGGTATATATTTGCCCGATACTCCGAACACTGATGTTTCTTCTAATCTATCGTCAGTAAGTATTAAAATATAGAATAAATATAAATATATCAAATAAATATAATAATATTAACGAATAAATTAATATAAAATTGGATATAACAAATATTTCGGTCATTCACCAAAGCGACTATGTGATTGTTGACATTCACCGGTGAGAGTCAGAAATAAGGGTATTTAGCAAATATTTCGGACATACACCAAGCGACTACGTGAATGTCGACATTCTCCAGATTTCGGTGTTTCACCATAACATATATATATATATATATATATATATATATACACATACACTATTGAGGACATAAGCAACTTTTGAAAGAAATATATTTTATCAGTTGAATATTATATATATATTTTAAATTTATGTATATTGTTCAAAGTTGCTCTCTCTACCCGATTTTCTTAATGGAAATTTAAGAATACCGTTTCCCTGGAAAGAAAATTATTGATATTCTACTGCACTTATTTAATTGATTACATATAAATGTTAACAAGTAACATATAATTTGAGTTTACCTTTAGTGTAGAATTGAAAGAAGTTGATATTTAATGAAATGAAGGTGATAGAAGTTACTTTCTCTGAAAAAACATACCGTTTTTCACCGAATTCGAATTTCTAACCGATTTCTATTCGAATTTCTATTTTAACCGATTTCTATTTGAATTCCCCCCCCCCCAAAAAAAGAAATTCAAATTTCTATTCGAATTTCTTTTGGGGGGGGGGCCCAAAAAAAAAATATATGAAATTTTTTTAACCGATCATTAAACCAAAAGTTATTCTGGGTGTTAGTTTCTTTTGTGCACTGTACACACATACTACAGAAATACGTATATATAGTGTATACTTATCAACATAACATACATTACCTATGCATACAATGTATGTACAGTTCTCAAAGAAAAAAAAAGATCACCTTTCTAACTTTCAAACGGTTGGTCGTATTTTTATTCTATAAAGTGCTTTGGTAATATCTCCAAAAAAAAATTTTAAATATGTATAGCAGTTAAATGCAACCATGGCGGAATATGTTTTGACCAAAAAACGCACTTTTTCTGAAGAAATATACCTTTTTACAATCGAATTCAGATTTATCACGCCAAAAGTAGGGGGGGGGGACAAAATTTTGAAACGCTTGCCGTCATAGCTTAACCACTGTAATGGTTTAAAAATTTATTACTCCAGTGTTATTTTAACGTGTCACGTTTCTCTTCAAATCTCTAATTATTTTTTGTTTTAAATTATTTTTGCACGAAATTATGTTTAGATAAAGAAATTTTACAATTGGGTGCAAAAAAAATTTCTATTCGCTTAAAAAGTTCTCGAGATAAGGCGAAATGCACAAAAAGGAAATTAACACTAAGTGGTCGGAACCCATCAACATTGATTCCTAAAACGTGAAAATCTAACTTTTAGATTAAACATTATTTAGAAGGTTCCGTTTTTTATTTATCGCACCGCACTACTGTTTTCTCAGATAAAGAAGAAAATGTTTTTTCAGATCTTCCTTGCAGTGCTTTTTTATTATAAAACAGAAGTCACGTTTGTGTTTAAATGTCTATAAATGTCTATTGCCTAAAAACTATTTAATATACTTTAACGCTAACTCATTTTCAACAGAGACTCAGATAACGCTTAATTTTTGAAGGCCAGGGTATATCACTATCGAATTCAAGCTAAGCAATTTTCTCAAAGCTTTATCACAATCTCTTATATTCCTTTCTTTTTCCTTAACATCTTCCCCTATTACTTTCCTTTCATATAAGCAACCGTTATTAAAACTTTCGTTCTGTAAATTGTTTGTTGCGCATATCTTGCGCATAAAAGTTGCGCATATCTTTATTGCGAATTTTTAATTTACATAAATTTTAGAATTAAAATATACTAAAATACTTTGTAAAACAGTTTTTTTTAATATAGAATTGGATCTAATAAGCGGTTGTGGGAAAATCGAAATTGGAGAATAATAATACAAAAGTCAAGTTTGAAACTAAATTTTTGGGAAGTTTTGGTTTATATAAAGGAATAGAAAGGTAAAAAGTATATATACAGTAGAGTCCCGATTATCCGAGCCCCGGTTATCCGAGTTTCCGATTAAACCGAGCTATCAAAAATTTCAAGGATTTTTTTTTTCTAGTTTATTTTTAAAAAAACCGCTGAAAAATAAATCTGAATTTTATCTTCCAAACACTCAGAAAAGCAAAATCCATCAACTTGGTCTGATGAAATTATCGTTAATATCCTCAATAATGATAATGAATCTAGCGAAGATGATGAAGACAGTGATTATTAAAATCAACATATAAAAATCTCTCATACAGATGGACTAAAAGCTATCGAATGTACTATTGAATATATAGAACAACAAAAAGAGGCGACACCATCCTTCCTCTTATCCCTAAAAAAGGCGAAACATTACTACAGAAAAGTGCCAAAGTTACGCAGAACGAAAAACGATTAACGACTTTTTTTAAGTAAAAACTATTTAATTCTCGTAAAGTATGCTTTTTAAATGTTTTTAAGTAAGTTTTTTAATTATAATATGAATTGTCTGTGGTATACTCGTATACATTTTGTATTTCTTAAATATATTACATTTATACCTTTTCTTTTTCTTTCCGTTTTTATACTCTTCGCTTTAACCGAGTTTTTCAGTTATCTGAGTTTGTTGCGGTCCCCATTAACTCGGATAATCGGGACTCTACTGTATATATATATATATATATATATATATATATATATATATATATATATATATATATATATATATATATATATATATATATATATATACATACAGTCGGACATCTATTTAACGAAGTAGCTAAATCCTGAAAATAAGTTCGTTATATGGAAAATTCGTTAAATAGAAAATCACCTTTTGAAATACTTAAACAGCACAAAACTGGTTGTAAATTCACAAACAATAGGCACAACTAAGATAATAATGGATGCTTCTTTATCTTGTAAACTAGTATCAACTATTTATTTTATAAATCTTAGCCATAAAAGAAATCTGCACAGAGATCAAAAACATTATCCAGTGCTACATGCTACATACATTTTCATTCTACATTCACTATCATGCTACATACATTTTCAATTTTAAAAAAAAAAGTTAAATTTATGTATAAAATTATAGTTGCATTTATTATAAAAATAATTTTAAACATCCATTACCACATGTGTTATTAAGTTTAATAGCTACTGATGAAATCCGTGAATTTGGTCTGAGTTTTTTGTTTCAAATGAAAACAAAAAGGGAAAGGGATTTTACTGCTTTCTCCAAAATAACTTTTAGAGAAAGCAGTAAAACGTTACATAAAGCAGTGGGTTCGAAAATTAATTCAAGGTCATTTTCTCCCCATAAAATGCGTTCTCAAGTTTAAAATGTTCAGAAATATTTTGGAAAATAGGGAAAGTGGATCTCAAAGAAAAGTTCGTTAAATAGAAAATTCTTCCATATTCGCTATTTGGAAGTTATTTTACGAAGAAATTTCGAAATGTTCTTGGTTCCTCGAAAAAATTTGCAAAATAGAGAGACTCGTAATAGAGAATTTCTTTTATATATATATATATATATATATATATATATATATATATATATATATATATATATATATATATATATATATATATATATATATATATATATATATATATATATATATATATATATATATATATATATATATATATATATATATATATATATATATATATATATATATATATATATATATATATATATATATATATATATATATATATATATATATATATATATATATATATATATATATATATATATATATATATATATATATATATATATATTAAAGAATATATGTAAAATATTTTTCAACATATTTATATTTATCAGAAAAGGAATTTAGTTCTACAAACTTTGAAACAGGCCTCAAAATCAGAGTCATAACAAAATCTTCAAAAAAGTTTCAAACATTCATTATGGGATCGGCATTATAGTTATACACTAACATCTGTTAAAATTTTAATTCTTTAGTTGAAATTTTTAAGAACAGCTCCAATTAGCTTTAATGATTTTCCAAATCACTAATACTTATCATTGAGGTTAAAATTGCAAAAACAAACCAAATTTCCAAATTTTTTAATTGTGTGAATCAATCCTAACACGAAAACAAAAAAGTGACTTACAACAAAACTCACTATTAATAGTATTATGTACAACATAAAATTTAGGACTTTAAAGGAAACAAATACACGTTCGTGAAAAAATACTGTCTTTATAAATGTAGGTAGGACTTTAAATATATTTTTGAAAAATTAAGTGTCCAAAAATAAGAGAAAAATTTTATAAATGTTAAGGAAATTTGCTACTTAACCAACCTTGCAGTTTAAATCTAAAGATTGAAAACATAACTAAATCAGTTGAGTTTTTTTTTTCTTAAATACTGACTTATCTTATGCCATCTGAAGTTTGAAAGCTTGTATCGGATTTTAATTGGTAATTGATTATGTGAAAAGGGTGGTAATGCAGAATCAGAGAAAATTTATCACTTTTTCTGATCATAAAAGAGATCTGCCGTTATACATTACGCCTGAAATTCAGGTTAGAAATTGCCAAAATAATAATAATGATAACGAAAATAAAATCATTAATAAAGAAAAAGAAAAAAATTCTAAATCACATTGCATTGGTGTTAAATAAAATAAAGTTTTGGACATAAATGTAAACAAGAAAAATAAAATTGTCAAAATTGTAAGCAAAATAAATTTAGAAAAGGAATATGAATAGAGAAGAGAGTGGAGTTAAAAATTTGAATAGAAAGACTGAAAATAATTTTTCAAATATTCTCGAAACTGAATATGATAATAGAACGTTACATTTTCAAAATCATGTTGACAGAAAATCACAAATCCAAAAATAATGAAATGATTTCAGGAAATTTTAAGAAAGGACAGTTAAAATTGAACCTCTAAGGGTACGACTTCTCAACAACAAGAGTACAAACAAACTATTAAATTCCTTGACACCAGTAAAAAAGATGAAAATTACTATTTAGCCATTACTCCTTATAGAAACTCTCATATATAAATAGTGTGTTATTTGGATGAATCTAATATGACCCTGATGAATGAATGAATCCTGCGTGGAAGAATACTTCAAGTATCTTTCCAGGAATGCGCACAAAACATAAATTTTGCAACTAATTATTTCATTATGTAGTTGTTGTGGCTTATCCTCCAATGCCTGAAGAAGTCAGGCAAAGTCCATCAGACCATTGACCCTAAGAAAATCGAGGACCAGAAGAGGGGATAAGTATATGTTCTCGCTGGAAAATCCCAAACAGTCCAGGATGTGTACGGGAGAGGCCTGCTCAGTTTGACATTTGGAGCAGACCTCCAAGATTCTCCTGCCTTCGAAAAACGAGAGACTTTTTGCGTGACCGCTTGCTAATCTGGAAATTTTGGTTTTAGAAGCTCTGTCACAATTGCGGGCGAATGAGGAACCTGGCTCTTCTTTATTATATTATTGTTTTTCCTAATATTTTTGAAGATCATTTAAATCACCTTATGAGAGTTTTTGAACTATGTAGTTTAGAAAACTTAAAAGTTTCTAAATATTCTTTTTTGTAAAGTAGAATTCAATTTTAGGATAAACAATTATGCAAAAACTTTATTTTTTTCAATGTCCACCGGTGTCTACATTTTTTTCGTTAATTTAGGCACTTATAGGACAATTTGTTGGCCTCTTTTTCAGGGGCACCATATTAGGGGGGCCAATGTTCTCCCACAGTAAGGACAGATAATGCAGAGAACATCTATGCCTTGCCCGGGATTCGAACCCAGAACCTTTCTGAAACAAGGGCAGTTCCCCAACCCCTACACAGGCCGGTCGGCACTAAGCAAAAACTAGAACCTATTTAAACATTCTTATGAAGAAAAATTCTTTAATTTGCAAAACTGAAATATATAATCCTAAAATACAATGTCTTGTTGTGTCTGTCTTGGGAGTTAATTTAAAAAAGCTGTGATAGATTAAATTACGAGGTGTTGGATATGGTTAGCAGACTTGTTGCCACTGGTTTGGCATAAAACAATTTTTAACGTCATTCAGCGATGGAAAAAAAAATGCGTGTATTTTCCCAAAGAATTTAAAGTAAAATGCGTTTAATTTTTTATGAATTACAAGCTAAATTAAAAAAAGGAATTATCTCATGCATGAAAACTATTTATTTAGTAAGAAAAAAGTTCGATAAATCCAAACTTATTGATGGATGTGCTTTAATGAAGAGAAAAATAGTTTAATTTGAAAATTTTGATTTGAAAAGAAATTATTTAAGAAATTACTAATTCGAAAAGAAATTATTTAAGAAATTATTAATTCGAAAAGAAATTATTTAAGCTGTCTGAAAAACGAAATATTTTTAACATTAATATTCTACCTTGAAATTAGATTTATGTATCTTAAAACATTTAAAATATTACCTGCAGCTGAATTTTGTATATTATACCGAAATTCACAATAATCTTTCGGGTAAAATTTTTGATTTACGAAGGGAAAAAAATCTTCTTTTTAGTAAAATATTTTCGAAAACTTCGTGAGAAGAAAAAAGGAAAAAAAGTTTTTATTTTCAATATATTTGTTGATTAAAATCTGAAATGTCCTATAATTTCGATTTTCTAAAACAGCTTAAGAATACTCTTCTATGTCGTTTTCATTCATATTTCGACTTTAAGAATGTTTATAAATTGCTAAAACCGCTTTGAAATATACAGGGTGGTTATAAAGTTCCGATTTCAAAAATCAATAATTTTAAAACTATTCGTCAGAATGACCTGATATTTTAGCATAAAAATCGTAAGGCAATGGAAGTTTGTTTGGCTGAGGAAAAAATAATTACAAAATCTACCCACAGATGACGCTGTCAGGGTAATGACAGGGGAAAGACCAAAAATGATTCGTTACACACAGAGATGTTGTTAGCCAAAAGAAAGCAATAGAGTTCAGGGATTTACTAAAAATTTATTAGCGAAAAGACGAGAGAACGTGTTTACAGTGACAGCAATGAACGAATGAATGGTGTATGAATGGGTTCGCCCTATAAATGGGTTGTGAAGAGTTTGTGACTTAAGTTGTATTCTTTGGCCATAGATGGCGCCACTAAAAAACAAAAACAAAAACACATTATTTGCTTTAAATTCGCTTAGTTTCACCAAACAGGCTTGCTGATATTGATTGATTAGCGAAAAGACGAGAGAACGTGTTTACAGTGACAGCAATGAGCGAATGAATGGTGTATGAATGGGTTCGCCCTATAAACGGGTTGTGAAGAGTTTGTGACTTAAGTTGTATTCTTTGGCCATAGATGGCGCCACTAAAAAACAAACAAAAAACACATTATTTGCTTTAAATTCGCTTAGTTTCACCAAACAGGCTTGCTGATATTGACAAGTGGTATTAGAAACAACAAGAACACGGTGATAATGACAAAAAAAGAAGAAAAGAGCTTCATGGAACAAGCATCTTACTGATCATTATGACATAAGTTGTTCGATGTGCCCTTCGCCTTTTCCGCTACTTATTGGAAGCGCAAAACGGCATGCTCCACAACAGATAGGAGGGTATCTGTACTGATGCAATGGATGGGGTGTGTGATGATTTTTTTCAAGTCGGCCAGATTCTCAATTCATCCGCTTTAAACAACATTCTCCAGGTACTCTCAAAGTCAGAAATCACACACCGGTTTAAGTCGGGGGAACGTGTGGCTTCGTTAGACCACAGAATGTTCCATGGCCATTCGTTGTCTACTCCTATCTGAACAAACAATCGTAGTGCAAAAGATTCATGTGCTTCCAGGTCAGTGGGTGGCAACTGCACTACTGATTTCAGTATCATTGCTCATCTGTTCCTGTAATGCTGCAGCAGAAAATTGTTTTCCTTCCTCTACGTCACGTCAAATGAACAGACCTCTTTGATTTTTAGCAATAATTTTTCGCAGACCGTTTGTGATTATCCGACCCGACTTTATGGATTATAATGTCCGAAACTTCCGAATAGCTGTCTCATCCATAGTACACTCGTCGTTCTTATAAAAAAGCTTCAAAAGCAGAGCGTGGTCCTTCATAGTCAGAGTCATGATGAAGCATGCGAGCAAAGAGCTGATGCTCTGCATTTTTATGGCAGAGTAATTTGCATACCTCCAGACTTAACCTTGACAGCGCCTTCTATCGACAGATTTTGGAACCATTTTTCACTATGTTTGGAACTATTTTCAACTTCGCCAAACAAAATTCCATTGCCTCACGATTGTTCTGCTAAAATATCAGGTCACTCTGAGGAGTAGTTTTAAAATTATCGGTTTTTTAAACCGTAACTTTAATTATAATCCTCCTGTACTTGGATCTATATGCATGTTATCATAAAATACTAAATGAAAGATCAAGGTTCTGATTTAAACTTGAAAGCAAATATTACTGCAAAAATGAATTGAGAAAAGTAGATATTTTCAAAAATTATAAGATACTAGTTCGGATTGTTTTTTACTAACTCCAGTAATATCATACTGCCTGGAGGACTGATAAAGCCTTAGCTGGGCTGTAGTGCTAATGAAGAGCAACTTTATTTATTAGCGTCTCCCTTGAACCCTGAAATGAACACGATGGGTCACCTCTTAGAAGTAATTCTGTGAGTTAATTTTCCTGATTTGTCAGAGGGAAAAAAACTTGTTTTGTAGACTTTCTAATGTGTACATTATTATTAGATACTAAACAGAATGGTGACCTACCAGTTAAAAGAAACGTTATATGCCTTTCTTCCCTTGACTGAACTCAACTGTGAGAAGAAATATGCCTTTAATCTTCTTTGTTTAATTCTCATAAATAAACTGATGATAGACTCTATTTGGCAGTATCTTTTTATACATGTGTAAAATACAAAACCCAGCATAATTTCAGATAGAAAACTTAATTTTAGATTAATTTTTTCTGACAAATTTATGCCAATTCTGCAACCAGCAGTTTTGAGAGGTAGTTAAACAGTTGCCTGTTTAGAATTTTTTTTATAAATATCTTTGTTTTCATACAATTGACGTTAAAGGAATTTTTTAGTGTCATACAAATCAGTTTTCATCACTTTAAACTGTAATAAAATTAGATTTAAAGAAAAAAACCCAAAAACTGAGAAACGTGTAGTTTTAAATTGCTTACTCAAAGTCATAAATATCATTTTACTGCTTTAAAGTTTTGAGTAAAATTTCATGAAGTTCTAAAAATCATCGAGGGCTATTTATCCTTATTTACTAAAACGACCCCTCTATTTTCTATTTTTTATAAACATATTGTGTTGTCTAAAAATACTATATTATCAAAAGTTTATGATCAAAAATATCGAGAAAACACAAATTAAAAACTTCACGTAAAATCCAAAATGGTGAGGATAGAAGAAGCCATTTAAGGCCGTTGGCACCTTGCAAGGGAAGTGAAATGTCGAAATGGAGGAAGAATGTGGAAGAAACACTTGTAACATGGCCCCTGGTAGTCAGTTAAAGTTTAAAATCCCTGGAAAGTTGGGACAGTTGATACTTCACAGTGCGGGGTCGACAGGCTTTGAATGGTTAATGAGACCCTTCCATTTATTGCCCAGGTTTTTATTTTTGCCAAGTCATCGCTATGTTACGTTCTCAAAACAGTTAGCTACTATATTGGAATGCTTTAAATGGCTGATAAGGCCCTTCCATTTATTACCCAGGCTTTTCTTTGGCAAGTAATTGCCATGTTACGTTCTCGAAACAGTTAGCTACTATGTAAGAATACCATGAAAATTTATACGAAAGGAATCACAAATAGGACAATCACAAAAGGAATCACAATCTCTCTATATTGTATTAAAATATTGTAAGCGCTGCCGCTGTTCTGGGCGTTCTACTTCACATTACAATTTTCTTTGATGCGGAAAAACAATAAGACTTAAAATAAAGATGGTTGTGTAGAAAATGCAAAAGGAGTACGACAGGAAAAAAATGTTAAAGCCGCCTGTATATTGCAAAAGTAACGGAAAACAGTTGCCCAAAGACTTAATGCTGGCGGCCTATAGGTTAGACACCCTGTAGTCTGCTTCCCTTTGACCGCGAATCACAAAACCGTCAAGCATGGTGCCGAAAACACTTGTCTTGGACAGAGGATGATTGTGGCAGGTTCTTTTAAGTGATTGTTCGTGATTAAGTCTGGACAGCGACTCGAGACGTGTTCTCATCTGGAGAGAATTCGGGAGTCGATATAGACCATTGTTGAAAAGGACCACTATAGTCGAGGGACCGACTTTCGTGTGTTAGATAGAGGGACTCTGACTGGGACGAGATTCTGGTACCCTATTTGAAACTTTTCGGCGGAGCATATGAACCAAATTTCAACCTTATTCATACACCAGTTCAGACAGGGCTTAATTGGTGGGCGACTGCTTCTATTTGTAGGATATTCAACGATTGGAGTGACCTACTATATCCCCTGACATTAATCCCATCGAACACGTATAGGTTGACCTTGGATCCTCAATTGCAGCTCCAACGACCATCGATGAGCTCAAGCGTGCCTCGATGCAAGAGTGAGTGATATTGATAAGGACACTGATAAGGACGTGAGAGTTGTGTAACTATTAGAGGCAATCAGGCTATTAGACATATTTTTTCGATGACTGTTGACGGGGTGTCGGTCAGCTAATGTGCCGGATAAGTGACCAGCTTCCTTATTCAGGGTATAGCTTGTGGTCATTTTTGTATTCCCATATATTGGTCTTATGTGGAATGATATTTTGATCTGGTTCAATTTTATTTGCTTTATTAGTTTTTTTATTGCAAAAGAAACCATTTCCCCCTTCAATTGCTTTCACCAGTCCACTTAAATCAATCTATTAATGTAAGTAATAGCTTATTCTAAGATTATTTTTTAAAAAAAAATACAGTCTAGTTAAAATTACTTTTTAGTTAAATACTAATATCAATCGAAATTGTGATATTTTGAGCGAATACAAAATGATCACAGCATTATTAAACCCTATGGAGTCGAATGCGTCTATTATCGTAACTGATAACATATTTCAAGATGACTTTATATAATATATGTATGAAAAAGCTATATTTTCTGAAGACTCTTACTGGCTATTAAAGAATATTACTTTTTTCGTATCAAAAAGATCTATAAACTCTGTATAAAAAATCCGCACACAATTTCCTTAGATGGAATGAATAATCTAAAAAAAAAAGAAGGAAGGAAATATCATGCGTCATTTTTTTTTCCTTTGCTAATCTTTCTAAATAAATTTTTATGAACGGTTTGAATTATAATAAGATATAATAGTATGCAAAATAAGAAACATTTGTGTAATCATAAAAAAATCATTGATATACTATATTAGTTACGTTAACATTTACATACGAGGGTTGTAAATTAAATAGTGGCAACTTAACCTTGAAACTCACAAAAGGGCGCGCATGCGTAAATAGGGTATGGGTGCGGTGAGGTGGCGCTGTTGTCGATGTGTAGAGTGCAAAAAACAGTCGATTTGCTTAGAAGGGTAGTTGTTGCGTGGCGTTAAAGTGAGGAGTTTCGTTTCCATCGCTCTAAAGCATGTTGTGAAAAGGCTTAATGACGAAAAAAGACGAGATGCTTGAATCCATCGTGCTACTGTCCTATATGGTAAAGCATTTGCTCCAAAGGCTTCCACTAATCCTCGATAGCATTCTGTTGCATTTTTGCCACGGGCAACCTCGATTGTAAGCCACGACCGCTGATCACCTTTTGAAAACATGCTTTAGAGCGATGGAAACGAAACTCCTCACTTTAACGCCACAAAACAACTACCCTTCTAAGCTAATCGACTTTTTTTTGCACTCTACACATCGACAACAGCCCCACCTCACAGCTCCCATATCTAATTTGCGCATACCCGTCCTTCTGTGAGTTTAAAGGTTAAGTTGCCACTATTTAATTTACAACCCTCGTATTTAGAAGAAAAATCTTATAGTTTTTTTTTCTTTTAATGGCGGTCACTTGGGTCTATTTCCCCTTGGCCTCGGAAATGCCAGAATTACTACTCTCTTATCGTTGCCCAGTGGGCAAGCCACGTGGCTAAGCCACGGCGGTGGAATAGCGTCCCCCACGTCATACTACCACAAACCCGTTTATAGGGTGGGTTACATTCACACAGAAGAAAGGACATAGAACACAGAGAGAGAGAAAGTTACATCCCTGTCTACGGTGGGATTCAAACCTACAACCACTGGCCCCGTAGTCCAGTATATTCGATTACCGGTTTTAACTTGATGTCCAGTGCTAGATTGTTTTAGAAGAATAGACGGCTAGTGAGCAATGCTGCTTTCACGTGTCCCTCACACCGTTGGTAATGAAACTTTCGAGCCTTAACCTCCAGCATCTTTCTGACCTACTATGTTCTATTACGAGAATGTTTTATCCTTTTTTTATTTATTTATTTTTTTTATTTTACAAGTATCGCGTTTGTCTGTTAAAATAAAAGTATACAATAATCTAATTTTGACATTTCAAAGAATATTATTTTTAAAATTACATAAATTATTTTACAATCGTAATTAATAGTTTATATTTTTTTTTTATTTCGTTATTTATATGGCAATCTTAATGATTTTTAATATAAATATTATTGTTACCGTTTTTCTTTGCTTTTCAAAAACTATATAATATTTTTTTCTTAAGTAAAACAGTTTAAGCGTCTTAAAGAACACCCCGATAATATCAGGATTAATGTATTACAAAGATATAATTTTAATAAAAAATAATCCTGGATCCCTGTAGGGAGAATAATCCCTATCTTAAGAAAGGAAAAATCTCGAGTTATAATTAATGACCTTACTCCCCTTGATTAAAGATTAATGTGATTTTAATGAGTTGAGCTAACAGAGCACTGGAGTAGGTTCTCTCTTGACAGCTAATTAAGTTCACACTCATTACATCCGGTAGCAATTTGACATGACAGCTGGGCGAATGGACTACTGTGCGATCCGCCTCAAACCATAGCCACTGATAAAATAAAACCAGTCGAGATCACTAAGAGCTTACAGTGACATCACTCACAGTAGTTTTGACTTATTTCAAATATTTGTCATTAAACAACAACTTTGCTTGACCGTCGGTTATACCATTCTTTCTGTAGTATTATTTTATAGTTTTTAATAATGGCCTATGCCTGTACCGAGATATAAGTGTAATTATAAAAATTATTATTTTGAAAACAAGTAAAAGAAACAACATGGTTTTATTTTTGAAAGAAATAAAAGTTAAATGACAGTGTTGATTGACAGCTGAATGTTATTTATTCTCAACGATAGCCTACTTTTATAGGATTTAAATTTTATAAATATTCATACTTGAATGCCGACAACTTCATGTGATGATAATAATCATAATAAATGATAGTAATAACAATAAAAAGAAGAAGGAATTTAAGTCGTAGTTAAGTATTTATATGTTTTTGGGTAATGCGTTTAAATTAATTTTGATGAAACTCATGCTTCATGTGGCAGGATTTTTTTCTTACACAGATGAATTGCCTTTGTTTATCTTATAAGGAAGTCTTAAATAATTTGATACTATATTAAGATTAATTATATTAAATTTTGTAAGTTAATTTTAAGGTGTCACATTAACCAAATATAGACAAAAGTAAGGAGAAAAACAATTCATTTCTTACATAGAAGTTTCATATCCAGAAATAGTCTACCTAGACTTCCTTCTTTCTTAATGTTGTTTGGCAAAAAGACAGTGATTTTTACAGCAAAAACAAAACTTTTTCCAGTGCATGATTTTTATGTATATCCATGCCATTTGAATCCTTAGGGATTTTTTTTTCTCTTGATCTTGAAGTTAGAACTTTAAAGTAATTATTTTTTAACTTAATATACTTCATAAAATTGTGTTTTGAATAAGCGTTCTAAAAATTAATAAAATTTTAATAATACATATTTTTACAGCATGATGTATTTGTGCAATTGATATGTTTTAATTTTTGTTTCCAATTTCGCTCATAATTAACCATAACAAATGCTCCAATTGATATATATATATATATATATATATATATATATATATATATATATATATATATATATATATATATATATATATATATTATATATATATATAATGAATACCCAGATTTATAGCCGTAACCAAAATGCTAAAAAAAATTATAAAATGCAGTATCTTGCAGCTTTTAAGATTTAAAAACTAAAAATTTAATTGGTCATTTAATTAAAGTTAATTGAGTCATATAATTAAAGTGTGCACGTAATTCAATTAAAAGGGTGTTTGTTTTGATTATATTAACAAAAATAATAATAATAATTGTCCTGAGGGTATTTTGACCCCTTAATCCTTGAGGAGTTAAAAACAAATTTGTATATTTTAGATTTGGATGAGTTCTAAAATTTTATTTGTTAGAAATTTTTCTGATATTTTTATGTACAGTACGCAAAAAAAAAAATTTTTTTAAAAATATATTAACCTTATTTACCCCTGTTCTAATGAGTTGATTTTCACGTACTAAGTGTCCATCTTTATGATTCCTGGGGGTGAACTCAATTATGCTAATGACTTAATTAAGTGACGAAATCGGATGCAAAAGAGAACTTTCTCTGAATAAACAACACTTTTTTTAACATATTTCTGGGAAATATGTAAATCTGCCCTCCAACGCAATCTGGGAAAAATGGTCCCCAAATTCCCAAATTTCGGACCCCTTAGTAGTAATTTCCCTTTTTGTGTTTTTAGTCATATTTTTGAAACTAATTGAGCTAACTGTAAGAAAGTAACTTTAGAGAAAGGTTAATGTTGAAAAAATTTGCTTAAAAAAGTTGTTAATACAGTCAAACCCCGCTATAGTGAACACGGTTTATAGTGAACTCCCGATATAGTGAACGAAATGTTCGATCCGGTGCCTTGCTATACACGTATAATGTTATTTTTTGTGGATATAGTGAACTAAAAAAGTGAGGAAGTTGGATATAATGAACTTTTTTCTGTCTTTGAGTGAATTTTTTCTTCATATTTTAAAAATAATTTTGAAATGTGTACTTCAAAATAAATACTTATGCTGATTTTTAAGACCATCCATAAGAGTGGAATGTAGCGATAAGCATTTTTTCTGGTTTGCTTCTTTTATCTCACTTTTCCATTCCTAAACAAAGGCCAACCCAGGCAGATGTATGGACAAATTTTTCCCTGCATCAGCTAAAGATCACTAACTTTTTTTGTACGCAAAACGAAGAGTAATAAAAATAAAAGCAAGTTAACACATTTTTTGTTCTTACGTATTATTTTTCAGTTATTTTTGTATTTCATTTTATTGGTCATTTATTTAAATAATGTATAATAAAAAGGAGTTAAGAATCGTTAGTTAAAACTGTTTGCTGAACGGATATAGTGAACTCCCGGATATAGTGAACAGAAATTTCGGTCCCTTGGAGGTTCACTATAGCGGGGTTTGACTGTATTATTTCTGCACCTAAGCACAGTTCCAAAAAAAAATATTGTTATACCAGGAAAATGTTGGATATGCCTTATTTGGTTAAACAGCAAATACTTAAAAAAAATAGAAAATTGTGAAAAGATTACAAATAATTTTATTTAAAATTAAGTGATTTAATATTAAAACTAAGCAAAAAATTTACGTCACTTCAGCTTCAACAGAAAACACGATGTTAAACTTCGCTTCCATTTCAAGTTTTGGGGGAGGTGTCGTTGGTGACGCCGCAGGACTAACCCTGTCTGTTAGAATAGAGTATGGTTATAATAAGGTTGCTTTTCAAAGGCTCCATCGTAATATTTTTTTTTCTTTTTTATTTCCAATGAGCTGCACAATCGGTCTTGCCGATAAGCAGACCTAGTGCGTTCTCCAGAGGTGGTATCCACTCTTTCAGGACCACCACAATGGGTGAGATACCGTTGGTCATGTTAATTTGGACGTCTAGTTTCTGCCACACTAGATGGCAGCACCGAGACTCTATTTGGATGCTAAAGGGCACTAGGAATTTAATTTTGCCGGAGATGCCATGAGTCAATAAGGCACTCCAGGGATCTTTTACATGCCGCTTAATCATACAACATGGCTACTGAGGATTTTCTGCATCCCGAAAATCCGGTGTCTGGGCCGCGGATCGAACCCGCAGACTTGGGCTCAGATGGCCGACGACAAACCAACTGCGCCACCCAGCCAGTCCATCGTAAGATAAAATTATGTTTTTTTGCGAATAATATGCTATTTTTATAACTACTGTGACTTCGCATATATGTTTTTTTTTACATAAACTGAAAATAAAAAAAAAGCTTAGTTTATTTTTGAAAATAATAAATACTATTTTAAAATTTTACAATGTTGTAGGTAAAAATACTTTTCTAAATCATTTTGCCTTGTTTTTTTACGTCATTTTCAAAATTAACCTATAAATAAATAAAATTGTTAGACTAATATAATTTTTGAAAATAATTAAACATATATAACTCTTTCATATTATTTTGATGCTTTTCGAATAATTTATATTTAAAAAAAATTTACTTGTTATATTTTTGTCTGATTTGTTCAAAATTGTCAAATTTTAGCACACAATAATGTAAATTGGAATTAATTGTAACTTTAGAGTCCTACTATACATTAAGTAAATAGTTTTGAATTTAAAAAGCATTGCTTAATGGTTTTAAATTTTTTTTTTCAAGTCTGTTATCATTGTAAAAAAATTTTCAACTATTGTTTTATTATAAAGCACTGTAAAACGTAATTAAAGATTTACCTCTATTATTTGCTCTTGTATTTGATAAAGGGAAATTATATTGATCTTTTACAATCTTAATAATAATAGCCGGGATATGCTGGTTGGCAGGGCTCTGGACTCACGTTCGTGGGAACGAGAGTTCGCATCCAGTAAGCCAAAGAATCCCCGTGTAGTAAATGGTGACTGATGCACATTAAATCTGTCCGGTCACAAAGTCCTCCATGTTCCTATAACAAATTAAACCCCTGGGGATACTGAATTGGAGATTGATCAATCTCTGTTTCAGGTCACAATTACTATCTGTGGATGAATGAATAGGTCCATCCTATGAAAGGGTGTGACGTATGGGTGTGGCAGAAGTCGAATTCTTGGCCGTAGATGACACCAATTGAAGCAAGGGCAATAGCAGCCCTTGCTTTAATGGCTTACGATGACAACAACAACAATATTAATAATACATCGATTTGAATTTTATAAGAAAAATTATCAATGTTAACAGACATGACGTAAAGTAAAAGAAATTACATCTTTTAAAATATAATAAAGTGTTATATTTAATTTATCTTTCAAAATAATAAACAGAGTCCTTGCACCAGGTATATCCATACCCATTAAGACTTCTTGGTCACCTGCTCGCTTAATAACAGCCTTCTCAATCTGTAGCCTTCTCAGCCGTGACCAGTCTCATAAAATGATCACGATTTATATTTAAAATTGCTCATAGTTTGCTTGAGTTTGTTTAAAAGGGGGGGAAAATTGATATTTCACTGTGGGACCATCCGAAAGTGTCGATTCTGGTGGGATTTAAAGTTGATCTAATATTTGTTAAAATTGAGTCTAAATCGCAGCTGGCTCATGATCATTTTAACACTATGAAATTTCATGGGGGGGGGGGGGAACTAGATTCTCTCTCTCTCGCTTTTTTTTTTCTTTTTTTCTTAAATGCAAAATTCTAATTCATGAAAAAACTTGTTTTCTTGAACCTCCAAGATGATTTACTTGAATTTCTGTGGCAAGTTTGCAAACTTAACATTTTGAAATGCTGAAAGCTTTCTTAACAATTTTAGTATACATGATATTGCTGTCTAATGTTGAAATTGTAATCTGCTCATATCAGTTTTGAATTTTGTTATCAGTTCAGAAATGCTAGTCTTCATTATTTTTTTCAATATAGCATGCACTCTTTTCTTTTTGTCCATACTAGCTTTGATCATCTAATTTATTGGACTAAGTTTACCATTTTATTTCATTGCTGGCTTCATTAAAACTTGTATGAATTCATAAAATTTGTAAGTAATATGTATATTGTCCGCTGTTTGTAATACAAAATAAAATGGACTAAGCCAAATTAATACATACATAAAATGGACTAAGTCTTGTAAACGCGTTAAATTCTGTAAACTTTCACATAAACGTTAACTGATTGTTTAAATTTCACGAATCTTCTGTTTATTATTATTTAAAATAATGTAAGTAGGTCTAACCAACCCCCTGAAAAGAAATTCTGATCTTGACCATCTATCACGGAAAAAAGTGACCACTTGTATTAAAATAAACAAAGCAAAAAGAGCCTGAGTTTTTAAATTAAGAAGAATTAGTCCTTAAATGCTGGCTGCTGTTAGTCGTTTATTACAGCAATCGATAAACAATGTTATTGACTACAGATAATTACTACTATGTAATTAATTGCTTTTAATCACCATAACAAGAAATTATGATCTCTAGATACGTGTAGTCATGATTACATAGCAAAACAATGGTTACAGGTAATCATGATTGCAGGGAATCAAAATTTATGATTATATGCAATCATAGTTACAGCGAATCAAAATATATGATAAGGAAATATCAGGATTAAAAGTAATCATGCATGTACTACAAGGAACAATATTTAAAGTTAAAAGCAATCAAATAAGTAATGATTACATGTCAACTTGATCACAGCTAATAAAAAAATTTGAGATTAAGTTATAACAATTAGCAGTAATTATAATCTGAAAAGTAATAGTAATCATGAGTAAGAGTAACTATAACTTGCGATAACAGTACGAATTCTGTTTATCAAATCTATGTAAGATACGACTAACAGTGTACGTAAATACATGTAAGTACCGTGCGGAACACCCTGAATAACTTTTGAACCTAATGATCTGATTTTCACGAACTAAGACTCAATCTTAATTGTTTAAAAGGATATGTAAATTATCCTTACATATGTTAATTAATTAGTGCAAACAATGTTTTAACTTACGAAAGACACAAAAACGAACTTTCTCTGAATACCTTTTTTTTCCTCTTTTTTTTTTTTTTTTTTTTTTTTTTTATTTTAATGATTTGGATTCTTGGCCCTTAAAATATGGTAAGTGGCCACAGTCTGGGAAATATGGTCCCATTAGTTTGGTTAAGAGAACAGTCGAAAGTTTGGACACCTTAATGTTAAGTTGTCCAAAGCGGGCACCTTAGTTGCTTATTTTTGCGTATTTCAACAGATTTCATGAACTTTTTAAGCGAATTCAAAATTTTGCAAAGAATTATAAAATTTGCTTGCCCGAAAATAATTCCTCGCAAGAAATACGTATTAATATTTTTTTTTATTTTATTTAATATTTTTCTTATTATTTTTTCATTTTATTTAATATTTTTTTCATTTTATTTAAAAAAAATTTATTTTATTTAATATTTTTTTAATTTAATATTTTTTTATTTTATTTTTTTATTTTATTTTATTTAATTTTGAATAGTAAGGGATAAAAAATTTTACATAGTTCTTATAAACGCAATTTTATGTAACAAAATATAAAATTTAAACGTAATCGGTTAAATATTTTCTGAGTAATCAAATCATAAAAAAATCGTATATTTAAAATTCGATTTCTTGAGAACTATTTTATTAATTTCGGTTGAATTTTGTTTTTTTACCATTATATGGTGAAATGCAAAATTTGATCATTGAATTTTTAAACCTTACTATTCAAATTTTCTCGACTTTCAAGAAATAGAATTTTAAAATATAATTATTAAAAATTATATTTTTATGGAACTATCGTTTGATGAACGAATTGTATTATTGTGTGCAAAAAATTTTTAATTCACTTAAAAAGTTTTTGATATTTTCGTTTAAAGTCTAAACAAAAGTGTATTTAAATTTCAAAAGCTCTTTCTTGATACTTTTAAATAAGTATCAATTAAGATTGAAACAAAAATAACTAAATGGCAACCTGTTAAATCAAATGAAATAAATCGAATAAAAAATTTGGGAAGCTTTATATGTTCTAAAAAGTTCCTAAAAAAAGGGGGGGGGAAGTTATTCAATTTTGCTATTAACATTGTGGTGCAAAGTATTTTCAATTACAATTTTCGAAACCATCCTATTTTATCTTATTATTGGTCATATCAGACTACTTGGTTAATTTTGTACTCAACCTTGAAGATCAAGCGACCGGACCTTCGTTTGTTGTGAAACCCATGTAGAGGAATGTTGGGTTAGCCCGAAGGTTGGTGGGATCAATCACCCATCGCTCTAATTCAACATTCTATTAAATTAGCTTATCTTAAATACAATAAGATATCTTTAAAATTTTTGCCATGATTGAGAAGGAAAGAAGAAAGTTGAGTTAACCCGGAGGTTGGTGGGATCGAGCAGTCATTGCTCTAATCCAACAGTCTATTATATTATACCTTAAATACAATAAACACATCTTTAAAATTTCTGCCATAATTGAGAAGGAAAGAAGAAAGTTGGGTTAGCCCGGAGGTAGGTGGGATCGATCAGTCATCGCTCTAATCCAACAGTCTATTATATTATACCTTAAATACAATAAATATATCTTTAAAATTTCCGCCATAATTGAAGAGGGAAAGAAGAAAGTTGGGTTAGCCCGGAGGTAGGTGGGATCGATCAGTTTTCGCACTAATCCAACAGTCTATTATATTATACCTTAAATACAATAAATATATCTTTAAAATTTCTGCCATAATTGAGAAGGAAAGAAGAAAGTTGGGTTAGCCCGGAGGTAGGTGGGATCGATCAGTCATCGCTCTAATCCAACAGTCTATTATATTATACCTTAAATACAATAAATATATCTTTAAAATTTCTGCCATAATTGAAGAGGGAAAGAAGAAAGTTGGGTTAGCCCGGAGGTTGGTGGGATCGATCAGTTTTCGCACTAATCCAACAGTCTATTATATTATACCTTAAATACAATAAATATATCTTTAAAATTTCTGCCATAATTGAGAAGGAAAGAAGAGAGTTGGGTTAGCCCGGAGGTAGGTGGGATCGATCAGTCATCGCTCTAATCCAACAGTCTATTATATTATACCTTAAATACAATAAATATATCTTTAAAATTTCTGCCATAATTGAAGAAGGGAAGAAGAAAGTTGGGTTAGCCCGGAGGTTGGTGGGATCGATCAGTTATCGCACTAATCCAACAGTCTATTATATTATACCTTAAATACATAAATATATCTTTAAAATTTCTGCCATAATTGAAGAAGGGAAGAAGAAAGTTGAGTTAACCCGGAGGTTGGTGGGATCGATCAGTCATCGCTCCAATCCAACAGCCTATGAAATTAGCATACCATAAATACAATAAAAATATCTTTGAAATTTTTGTCATGATTGTTCTTTTTTTTCTCCTTAAGATGAATTGCTATAAATATCATTTGAAATATTTCAGAATATATATTAATTTTAGAATTTATTTTTCAGAGACAGACGAACAAATCCATGCATTGATACGGTCTTCATCTTTTGAAAATATCAAGGATCAAAATCCTTTTTTGTTTTGTGGAAGAAATAGTCGGTCATTACCTGACTCACCCACCCAACTAAACTTTTCTTTTGATTTTCCCTCGGAAGAAAAGGTAACTATTAAAACTATTATTATTTTGTTAATTCTTATGATTCAAAATAATTCTATTAATATTACTTCATTCGGCCCCTTTTGTTAATAAAGGTGTTTATTTAAAATTGAATTGCAATGCTCAAGTTAAGAAATTTCCATTTGTAAAGTAAAATACTTCTTAATAAAATTGACAGAAAATGAAAAACATTGTGGAATAATTTTTAGAACATAAAAATGGATGTTAAGCAAACTATAGATAGTTAATTTGGTGGCCAATTGAGTGGATTTCAAGAAATTAGATTAAGAGAAAATATACTTTATGTTTTCCTCCTTTTTAATTCTGTTTTTCAATTTTTAGTTCACCGTTTTTATCATTCCTTATTTTTTATCACCTCTGAATTGAAATAAATGATCTCCCTTTTTAGAAAAATTCCAAAATCATGCCTATCATGCTTAATTTCACTACAGTATAGGAGTATTTTCTCAATATATTTTTTTACAGTATTCACTACAGTATAGGAGTATCTTCTCAATATACAGTTTAAAATTCTTAGGTTTCACTCAAGTTCAGGATCATTGGCAGGTTGGGTGACCACTTTGATCAACCTGCGAAAGGATTGACAGTTTCTCGTTATGCTGTAAAGTGCTCGACTTTGAGCCCAGGTCGTCGGACTAGCAAAGCCATACCCTCTGCAGAGGATCAAATTTTTAATGGCATCGTCCTCGGGAATATTTCCCTGGCAGTCGCCAATAGCCCATTGTGCGTCCCTTTGCTGTCAAGCTTACTGTGGGAGGTTTTTTGTGGTTTTCCTCTCCATGTAAAGCAAATGCTGGTTTGCTCCATCAAAAAGTCTACCACGAAAGCAAACTTTTTTACTCCCAAACCTTGATCCAGGAGTTCCACTACCTTCTAGAATTACAAGGCTACGGAGTTGAACATTGGTAGTCGTAAACTCAAAATTATGTCAGCTGTTCAAAGACAGTTATAAAATTGCCCTTTGTGCAGTTCTAGTTCTGCGTAAATAAATTACGTCTACTACCACCTAGGTTTTGCTAACAATGTTCATTTGTTAAGAATATTTTACTATTTCGCCATTTCACACCCAGTTTTATGACCTGATTGGTTAGTTTTTAGCGGGAGAATATATTTCACCAATCAGGTTCTCATTCTCTCTTGACAACAATCGAGGATACATGAATCGCATGCAGTGTGAATGGCTTTTAAACCATTTATTGGTGAAGGCAGGTGGCATAAAGAACCTTTTCTCCCTGGATGCGATTTTTTACGCATACGAACGGAATCTGATTGGCGGGTTTTTTATGGGTAAATATTTTCCACCAATCTGGTTCTCATTCACCTGCGAAAAAATCGCATTCAGTGAGAACAGTTCATTAAGGGTGAAAAAGAATAAAGAGGCTTCCGGGTGATTATTTCTGATTGATTTTTCGCCAAAATCTAGAATTTACGCCATCGTTAAAATTTTGAGGAATTGTATTTATTCGTTACAAAGTTATTCCTTTACAAACCACTGTTTTTCTAACTTTTTTAACATTTAGAATGATTACGAGTAGAAAAAAATTTTATTTCGATGATGAAGCAAATATATAACCAAAATAAGTGATTCAATAGCACTCAAAGATAAAATTTCATAAATTTTTTGTAATCGATTATCTAAAACATTTTTAGTTCAATTTAGGTCTCGAAATATGAGGGTTTTGAGGTCTATTCTGATTTTAGTAAGCTTGTGGTTCTTTACACATCACTTGTTATTGGGAGAAGGGTTGTTAGGATTCAAATTTTTTTCCCCCTGGTAAAATTGTTACTATTTACCATCTGATACAATGTTAAGTTTTCTTGTTTTTTCCAGGTTCCTTCTTCGTGTAAATCTACATTTTATGTTCCTATAGAAGACCTTGCAAAAAATGAATCTTGTGAGAGTCTTACTATGATACTGCCATCTACCGATCTGAATGAAAAAGAATCCAAAGAAAATCGTGACACTGATGATGGTAATTTAGAAAACAATTACGAAAATTTAGATCCAATTTATGAAGAACTGAATGATATTTCCAGTACAAAACGTAAGTAAATTACATAGTTCATTATTAGACTGTTATGCCTGTTACTGCTATTGACCTCCACCATTATTTTCGAAAATGTTAAATTATTAATTTTATTTACTGATTATATAACTCGTAATTATTTTATTATAAATATATTACTTTACATATAATTTTATGTAATTTAGTTTATTTACTAATGGATAATATAATAACTTAGTTACTTTATTTAAATCAATTCATAAAAGTTTTTTTATTGCATTAAAAGAGTTGTTTTCAAAAAACACTTTAATTTTGTAAGAAATTCTTTTTTTAAAATAAATTCGTTTGAGATGATATTTAAATATTTTTAAAGCTTCATAACATAAAAAGAAGAAAAATTGCATTGATAAGTTTTTTCATTAGAATATTGTCTTTAAGTACTTCTTTCGAATTTACTGATTTTATTTTATGTTAAAAATTAATTATAATAATAAAGGGTGCAAGCTTGATTAAAAATATACAAGAATCGAGAAAGGGAGATGACACATATCTCTTTTAATAATAATAATAGATACTAAGAGTAGAATTAAAATATAAGATAATTTATTCAGAATAGTGAAGTCTTGGGACTAAAACAAGAGGAAAGAATCTTTCTTTTTTTAATTTTAAATTCTCATATGAAAGTAAAAACTAATTCTTACGAAAAATTTATTTCCGCTGGCACTATTGATGATTGAATCGGCTTGTGCATCACAAAACCTTTGGAAAAACTTTTAACCATCATTAGCGTGTGGATAGCCACAGGCATAGGAAATATGTTATTCTCTCTGTCTTGATTTTCAAACTGATTGAGATTTGGAAACTATATGAAACTGCATCATTGACATTTTTAAAAATATTTTTGACAATCTAAAAGTATAACAAAAGTAGAAAGCAACACATCTAAAAAGAGGAAAGCTACCAAAGAATATATTGGGAGTACAAATTAGCTCGGTCCATTTTTTTGTGGTCAAAAATGAATTTACTTCAGAGCAAAATGAATGAACAGATTAATCAAAGTACTGTCCATCGCTGGCTTCTACTTTTTCCCACTTCTCAGGCAATTTTCGAATTCCATCTCGAAAAAATGTCTCGTGTTTTGAGGCGATCCAAGTTAGGAGCCAATTTTCGATTCATGCGAAAAAAGTGAACTGTTGACCTGACAAATCATGCTGTATCCGTCTGAATAACCAGTAATCAGAAGGAGCAATGTCCACGGAATACAGCGGGTGTGGTGAAATATCCCACTTGAGCTTTTCCAAATAATACCGTTATTATGCAGAAGAATAACTTTGCCATGTCCTTGCTCGTATTACGGCCGTTTTTCTCGTAATGCACGGCTCAAACAAATCAATTGTAGCCTATACCGATCACCCGTAATGGAATCACCAGATTGTAGCAGCTCATAGTATACAACACTATTCACCATTCATCATTCACTATTCACCATTCTTGAAACGTCGAAACCATTCCCTACATGATTTATCAGTTGGAGCATTGTCACCACATACTTCTACAAGCATTCGATGCTCTTCAACTGCACTTTTCTTCCAATTAAAGCAGTAACATAAAACCTGCCGCAAATGCTGCTTCGTTACCGCAAAATTTGACGTATTCAACAAAGTAAAAAACAGGGTGTTTGTATGAAACTTAAAGCGATATAAACTGAATATTATTGACAGATGCTTAACCTCTCTGAAACCACCGAAACCAGCTGTCACTATATAACATTCATAACAGCAGAGCCATCTTTCGAAAACGAACCGAACTAATTTGTATTCCCAATAGAAATCCGTAACTAACGTGGGGTGCTGCGTGCGATACTCTGTCTTGATTTTCAAACTGATCGAGATTTGGAAATTATATGAAACTGCCTCGTTGAAATTTTTAAAAATATTTTTGACAAATTAGAAGAATAACGAAAGGTGAAAATGGTACATCTAAGAAGAAGGCTACCAAAGAAATAGTAACTAATGCTGGGTGCAGAAATACAGAAGAGCGTCATATGTCCTAAACAGAGTGACAGTCACCTACAATTCTACACGCACGCTTTCCTTCTATCTCAAAATATATGTTAGCAGATTTAATCAACATTCATAATCTAAATTAGTTCTCAATCTTTGTACAGTACTCTTTATAAATAGTGCAAAAATGCAGTGAAATCAAGAAACATATACTCCCCAGTAATAGTAAGGAGGCGGAAAATCCGTCTCAAAAACCTCTGCTGCTGTGCCCCTAAACGTTGCTTTTTCCTTTATACACAGGGACCTTAATATGCCTTGGAGGGCAGGTTTACATTATGTCTATCGAAACTAGCCTTCTTCTCCTTTGTATATTCTTTGTTCGATCTTTGTATTTAGCTTTAATTATTTAAAAAAAAAAAAGAAACATTATTGAGGTACACAATAAATGAAATTTTCAACAGTATAAATTGAATTAATTTCAGTTTAAAGCATTTTATGAAAATGGAATTTTTAGCTGTTTAAAAAAATATTGAAAATAAATTTAAATGAAGAAAAATAACTATTAAACTTAAAAAAAGGAACACATATTTTGATTATTTATTTTATAGACATTTTTTTTAATTGAAATTTTGTTAATTAAGTTAGATGAATAAATATTGAAACGATATACTTTTCTGCCTACTTAAATTTTAAAAATTATTTTTAATATTCTAGAAGCCATTTTATTAGACTGTTTCTTATTTCGCAACAAATTAGAATTACCTTAATGCTAGCATTTAACATTCACTTATATAAATAAATAATCCCAAGAAACAGTAGCTGTATGATATTACTTGATTAAAAAACTTCATTCGCTCAAAAAATTCATCGAAGGTAAATAATAGTCAACATGTTTCAAGTTCTTCCAAAGCAGGGGCCCATTTTAAAAATTTGCCAGACGTGAATGAAAAAAAACCAAAGTGCTTTGATAAATAAAACGTAAAGTTGCCAACGAAAAATGGAAAAACAAAAGATAAGAAACCAAACGAGAAAAACTACAGTAGCTGAAAGAGAAAAAAGATAAAAAAGAGAACAAGAAAACCACAGTGACCGAGAGGGGCAAATCACGGTAAAATACATTTCCACGTGCTATGAAGAGAGGGTACAAAACATGACAGAGAATGCGTACAAGAGATGCTATATACATTTCTATTTCTTAATGATGAAAAAGTTATTTATATTTCATTTTATTTTTGGCCATAGATTATACGAAAGACCACCTAGGATAAAAAAAAAAAAATAGATAGTCCTGTCATTTCATAGAAAATTCAAGATGTTTCACCTTTATTGAACGGTAGCATGGAAATAAATAGTGATTTAAATGGTCTCATTTTGATTTTTGTTATTCATTTATTATTAAATTTATTATTTATTATTCATTTATTATTAAATTTATTATTTATTATTCATTTATTATTAAATATTTGTTTAGAAAGCTCAAATATGTTTAAAATCTGCTTTTGGATATTTTTTCTTGAAATTAAGGAAATAAAAGAAAATTGTGGTCGCTATATTGGAATAAACGATTCAGTTCGGACGTTTTATTGAACACTTGAATAACATTGTATCCCAAACGAGACTAATAAAGAGCGTAGACTGCAAATGTTTCTTTGTAATTTAGTCTCCTAATTGAGTTATTATTTAAAAGTATTTTATAATCA
This sequence comes from Parasteatoda tepidariorum, assembly GCF_982258835.1. Classification (NCBI taxonomy): domain Eukaryota; kingdom Metazoa; phylum Arthropoda; class Arachnida; order Araneae; family Theridiidae; genus Parasteatoda; species Parasteatoda tepidariorum. Next base: position 13,700,555 of record NC_141766.1, on the reverse strand, counting down.
TTTAGATTTAGGTTTGACATCATTAGAAACAGCATCAAATATCGATATTTCAAGCTTTATGAATACCAAATTTTTATTTTGGAAACTTTAGAATAACTTGATTAAAAAGATATGTTCCTTAGTAATTTAAATTCCTAATAGAGTTATTATTTATTAGAATTTTATCATCATTTAAATTTGGATTTAACATCACTAGAATCGAAACAAAAATCTTCTTTCTTTGAGGAATATTCTAAAATCTATTTTCTGAACTTTATGAATTCCAAATTTTTATTTTAAGTTATAAGAATTCCAAATATTTATTTCAAATTAACATGTTTAAAAATGTATGTTTCTTTGTCATTTATCCTGATTGAGTTATTATCTTAAAGTATTTTATTATCATTTAGATTTAGGTCTAACATCATTAGAATCGAATCAAAAGTCATTCTTTGAAGGAGCATCAAAAATCGATATTTTAAGCTACTTGGAGGATGCTAAAGAGCGTGGAATATCCGAAGGTCTCTCTGAAGATGTTATCATTGAAGATGAAGAAGAAGACAAAGTTATGAGCGGTGAAGAAGATGAAAAGGTTTAATTTTCTCTGCATTATGAAATTGAAGGAATGTTAACACATTCGCTGCTAGTCAACATAGATATAGGCCATTTACTTATTGTAACAAATATGATTGAAAAGTGGTAAAAAAATATTATTCGTATCAAACTAATTACTAATACTTAGGCAGTTTCTGATTTTAAAAAATATTTTGATTTTGTGACAGTATTACAGCTTAAATTCTCTCCATAATTAGATGGTGCATGATGTGTAAAACTAAAAACAAAATACCTAATAAGTGACAAAATGCATTATTTTTGTTTTTGTTGTTCATTTACGTCGCACTAGAGCTGCACAATGGGCTATTGGCGACGGTCTGGGAAACATCTCTGAGGATGATCCGAAGACATGCCATCACAATTTTGATCCTCTGCGGAGGGGATGGTTCCCCCGCTTCGGTAGCCCGACGACCTGCGCGCGAAGCATTATTTTTGCATGATACTTTATCAGTAACTATTATTTGACACGCTCCGCGATGGCTCAGGGGATAGAGAGTTCCCCGTCCTATGAGGTGAAACATGTTCGAATCCCAGCGATGGCAGGTTGATACGAATTCCGCACCCAGGCTTGCACCGACCACAGTTCTCACTTGAAAATATCCTCAGTGGTAGACGGGTCATGGATTAGAATCCCCTTGCTGTCTGGCTAATCGTGGGTGGTTCTCGTGGTCTTCCTCTCCATGAAACGCAAATGCGGGTTAGTTCCATTAAAATGTCCTCCACGAAGGCATATTTATCCCAATTCTTGATCCAGGAGATCCCTTGTCTTCTGGATTGGGTTCAAAAATACAAGGCTATGGACTTGAACATTAGTAGTCGTAAACCGAAAAAAACTGGATCGGTTGTTCAACGACGGTTACATAAAAAAAGAAAAATATTTCATACTAATGAATTATAAGTTATTTAGAATGTTCTATAAACTATCATTCACATTATATATTTTTTTCAATGAATACATGAGCTAAGAATTCAGAATACCATAATTTCACAACTTGCTTCTAACCTTTATTCCATGCCAATACCATTAGTTACACCTAAAAGTAATGCCAAATAAAGCGGTGTGAACGCGTGACTGGCTACTGAAAAAATAGACAAGGTAAATGATGGCTTCTATCGTCATCCTCTCCTTCTGGCGGATTCGAAACATTCTTTTAAACTGAACCCTTATCATAGCGCCCCCCGAAGAACGTAAAGTGACGCATGTTTTTTGTCAAATTTTTACACAAAAAAATTTCATTTAACTAGCTGCTGGTTTGGATCGAATGTAATCGAATGGCTTGATGCAATAGAATAATTAATTTTCACTTCAAAGCCAGCTAAGACGTAATATAAACTGCTGTTTGTAGAAAATGCAACACCATGAAAGAATCATCAGAATCAAATGAAATTTAATGCAGAAACGACTTGTACTGATACAAATAAATGATGAAATTTTCAAAACAAAAGAAACAAATTAAGCGTCCGAAATCAGTATTTGGTGCAGCCACCACGCGCTGCAATAAGTGCTGCTATACGACGTGGCATGGAGTCAAACAGATGTTGAATATCTGCTTGAGGAAGAGAATTCCATATCGCTTGTATGCGCAACCAAAGTTCGTCTTTGGAAACTGCAGGACGCGGATCACGAGTGAGACGCCGACCAACCATATCCCACACGTGCTCAATAGGCGACATATCCGGCGAATAAGCAGGCCAAGGAAGAAGTTGCATGCGTTGTGCTGAACAGAAGTCTCTAACAGTCCGCGCAACATGTGGGCGTGCATTATCCTGCTGAAAGATAGCTCCAGGGATGCCTTGAAGGAAAGGAACGACTTCGGGCTGTAGCACTTCACGGACGTATCTGTTGCTATTGAGATTACCCTCAATTCGTATCAAATTGGATCGTCCATGATACGAAATCGCACCCCAGACCATAACTCCGGGTGTTCGACCACTATGTCGTTCAATAATACACTCAGGAAGGCAGCGTTGACCGGCATAACGTCTAACACGAACACGGCCATCATGGGTCCACAAATTGAAGCGTGATTCATCTGAAAAGACAACTTGGTGCCAATTAGCTCGCCAGTCTCTGTGCTCAAGAGCCCACTGCCGACGCAGCCGTCGATGATCCGCCGTGAGGGGAATCCTGTATAATGGCACCCTTGCACGCAATCCACGGCGCAGCAGACGACGACGAATTGACGAAGCCGACAATTGTACACCTGTAGCAGTAGACCAATGTGCTGCCAGCTGCCTGGAGGAAGCTGTGCGATCATTCACCGCCATGCGGAGCAGGTGTCGATCATCGCGCTCTGACGTCACCTTCTGTCGTCCAGTGCCTGTTTTTCGAGTTGTTCGGTGCTCGTCGGTCCACTGCTTCCAAACTCGCATCACTGTGGAACTCTTCCGCTGCATACGAGCTGCTATTGCGCGATAGGAAAATCCTCCTTCTCGAAGGCCGATTATCCTCCCTCGTTCAAACTCCGTAAGTTGCTTGAATTTCTTATTCTTCCGTCGTGGAGGCATACTCAGGTCTCACTAAACGTTTGCCACTAACAAATAATCATAGACTATTTTCAACGTCCCGCTACAGCACTTTATTTATACGCTTTCAGCATCAATTCAGAGGGCGCTGCGCGCGCCACGCACGCGCGATGGCTCTGAAACTTTATTAATTTGCATAATATCCTATAATTGACATTTGCTGCGAATTTCATTTGATTCTGATGATTCCTTCATGGTGTTGCATTTTCTACAAACAGCAGTTTATATATATATGTATATATATATATATATATATATATATATATATATATATATATATATATATATATATATATATATATATATATATATATATATATATATATATATATATATATATATATATATATATATATATTATATATATATATATTATTATATATATATTATATATATATATATATATATATATTTCGCTTTAACTCGAAGTACGATAACTCGAATATTACTATAACTCGATTTTTTTATGAGGTCCCGACCCTTTTATCTTCAATTTCATGTTAATTATTCTCGATTACTCGAATTTTACTCCCTTTAACTCGATTTTTTTGGATCTTTTGAAGCAAGAAAAAAAAAACCCTAGGAGCTGATATCTTGTCCCTTCCTTTGTAACACACACACAATGTCTTTCGCACTCTTCATGGAGAAGCTAAAGCTGTTCCTCTTGAAGTATGTGAACAGTGGTTAAATGAAACGTTACCCAATTTACTTCAATACAGTTAAAATGATGTTTTCAATATTGATGAAATGGGTTTATTTTTTAAATATCTTCCAAATAAGACTATGATGTTTAAGGATGAAAACTGCTCAGGGGGTAAAATGAGCAAGGAACGTTTGACTGTCCTAGTTGGAGGAAATGCGTCTGGGACAGAGAAACTGCCCTTACTTGCTATCGGAAAATACCGAAATGCCCGATGTTTCAAGAATGTAAAAACGTATCCTTTGGATTACAAGTCTAACAAAAAGTTTTGGATGACATCAGTATTATTTGAAGACTATGTAAGAAAATTGGATCGGAAATTCTTCGCTAAGAAAAGAAAACTGATACTCTTTATGGATAAATGCGCAGCGCATAGTGATCTACCTAATTTGAAAGCAGTAAACTTGCAGTTTCTCCCGCCAAACACAACAGCAAAGTTGCAGCCGATGGACCAGGGTATCATAAAGTGCTTCAAACAGTCTTATTGTAAATGGCTTGTCAGAAAAATGAACTTAAATATTGTAAGCATTTAGAAGATTTGTAATTAATAAGCATTAATTAAATAATCCGACAATATTTTGAAACTCCAAAGCCGAAACTAACGGTAAGTCGAACTTCCGATATGTCGAAGTTTTTCGTCAGTCCTATCAGATTCGAGTTATCGCGAATTCACTGTATGTATATATATATATATATATATATATATATATATATATATATATATATATATATATATATATATATATATATAATACACAATAAAGTGATAAAAAAGAAGTTCACAAAGAGAACAAGAAAAAAAAATAAAAAGGAAAGACATTTTTTTAAAAGAGAGGTATTCAAAATTATTTTGTAATGTAATGTTTAGTAGTTCTTTTATTTATATTACATTTGAGCAGTAAGTACTGACAATTATTGTTTTTGCAAGGTCTGCCAAGCTAACAGCACAATTTTAGGAAAGCAGTTACCTAATTCGTACCGCCTGCTACCTAAGTCATACCAACCTCAAAAATATTGAGTATTTATGATTAAGTGAATAAATAGACCACGAGTAAGTCCAATACAGTTTTTAATATACATGAATATTAAATTTTTGAATTATAATTCCTTTATAAAAATGAGTGGCAGTTTAACTTACCGATTAATTGTATCTAAAGACAGATACTAATCAGGTAAAATATTAATTCGACAATGAAGTTTATATGAATTCATTTATGTGAATTCATATAAATGAAATCACAATTTTATTTATACGATGTTCAATACCATGAGAATCAAGAGCAAATATAGAAAATAATTGCAAAAATTTTCTTTTAAAATAATGTTATTTTAATGGACTCAAAACTGCATTTAGAAACAAGAATTTAAATTAACAGTTTTAATAAATTTATGATGACGAAAAATTGAGAAAAAACTGTTTTGCGAAAAAGAGCTTTAACCCGTCAAATATACGGAGAAAGCCTGCAAAAAAGCAGAAAGTTTTGTAGCGCATGGGAAACGATTAAAAAGAAAAAAAAACTGTATTTATTTTTTAACAGTGATTCCCTGAAAAATTTTCAATAAAGTTTAAGTCATTTTTGCAGTGTGTCTTATCCTAGATAATTAAACAGGATTTTTTTGCATACTCTATACGGATTCATTTAAATTAGGCAATTTTTTTCATTTTAATATTAACTTTCAACCCCTAATATTCGCAACTTTTTTTACAAAGGTTAGAAAAGTGTTTAGTATACATTTTTGAAAAAATGTGACCTGCATTAAAATGACATGATGATCAATAGCGAAATAATAAATTTGAAGAAAAACAAGTTAGCAGTAGCATCTTACAAAATTTACGAGAAATGCCACCAAAAAAAAATCATACTCTCTTTCCACATCAAACATATAAAAAGTGGAACACAATCCTGCCTTTTTAGCAATTTAATTGATTTTAAACTAAAAATTTATGCAGCTATTGCATCAAACATATGATTTTCTATCAGTTCAATCCCTTAATTTAATTGAATAAAGTATTTTGACACTTAAATTGGATTAAAAACATTGATCACTCCCGGTTTAACGGGAAACCCCATGTTAAGAGTTCAGTTCAAAACATTATCTGGATACCCCAATATCTGGAACACGCAGAGCTGTGAGGGGACAATTGGTGACATCGTGAGGGGACAAACTTCGTCTCAACCAGCAAATGCGCATCTTTGGCGTCTTATTGTTAGCTACACATCATGCACCAGGTCAGCAGCGAATGTGTTACGAGAATGAATTTGAAAGAATATTCTTTATAATGTGTAGAAACATCAAGAAACTGCAAGGAATCATTCTAAATAACATAGTTTAAAAGGGAATAAATTAATTTTTTCGTACTTCCTTCCAATTCTGTGCTTTTACATTAATGTTTTCATTTAACACGTCCTTTCCATATGCTCTTAACACCTTTTGATGCATCTTACGATGCGAAACGCTATTTTGTGAAAATTCTTATAAAAATAGAAAACCTGTAACAAAACATATTTTTCTCTAGTATTTTCAGGGACTACTAAACCGGGAAGGTTTTCTACCCTCATATTTTATAAATGATTCGGCACAGCCCCTCTTAAATCCACTCTTTAACTCTGAATACTATTTCTCTAACAAGTCCTCCTCCCTCCCTTGGGGGAGGGACGCAAACTGCACACTTACCATCTTTCATTGCCACTCTGTTTCTCTCATTTCGTGAACCGAAAAAGAAAAAGCCATTTTCGTTTCCTTGGAAAGAGAGTCTCCTAACGCTGAGCTATTTTTTTTCATTCCTTTTAAAAATTCTAAGGAAGCAAAACCCATTCTCTTCTTTTTACTAATCAATCACTTACCATCTTTCACTCCCACTTTTTTCTCTAATGTCACGAACAAGAAACGAAAAAGCCATCTTCGTTTTTCTATAAAGACAGCATCCTCAATCAAAAGTCAGTCTTTATAATAATTCTACAACATCTAGTATCTTGTGATTTCTAATAGACGATAATCAAGTCAAAAATACCATATCCTGTTTTTATAAACCTATCCGGTTCTGTCCAACTCTTCTCTACTAAAAAAAAATGGAATTGTTTCGGAATTTAAGGAATTGTTTCTCAGTTTATATCATAACTTTATTTATTTCATAGCAAAGAGTAATAGCAAGAAACGATCTCAACCACAAAGATGTCCTGCTTACGATTAAAGAGATCCAAACTGAATCTGAAGAGATCGAGCAGTTTGAAGAAGATAAGGCGAAGGTATTTATCAAGCAAACCATTTTATCAGAAGTGTTCTGAAACCCTTTTCTTTTATCTTCTGTCAAAAAATGTTCTATGTTTACAATGCCAAGCAACGTAAATATTGTTACTTTTTCAGGAATTCTAAATTCTATGAGTTATCTGTTTATGTATGTATATATATATATATATATATATATATATATATATATATATATATATATATATATATATATATATATATATATATATATATATATATATATATATATATATATATATATATATATATATATATATACACTACCGGTCAAAAGTTTGCGAAAATTTTGAAATCTACAAAAAAAAGTTCTAAATTCAAATGTTCATAGAACTGCGAAAAATCATTCAAATGGCATGAAAATTTGATATGTTCTAATGTGAACTCTTTACAGTTAGTTACATATGATCAAATTGCAATATTTTGTTTTTTGCGAACTGAATCCACCTTTTCATCATGAGTTGTTTCTATGGTGAAAAAAGTTGTTAAGTTTGAACACTTGCCAAACTTGCAAAAAAATTTTTTTGTACTTTCTGTTAATAGAAAATAGTTATTTGAACAGTTCTATGTAAGTCCTCAAAATTTCAAATCGATTTGATTTTTTTTGACGAAGTTATAGAATTTTGAAAAACATGTGTACTTTTCTCGATTTTTAAGCATTCCACATTTGCGGTCCTTTGGTCTATACATCTTCGACCAAAGAACTTTTTAATTTTAATGTTTTCTATATTTTCAAATAATTAATATTGATTATAAAACAAATATTCTTATTTATTATTGTAATTATTGTTACTACAAGGAACTTATTATGAATATAATTAAAACAATATCTCATAGATGTCACATTTCATCTAAAATTTGTTTGTTCTTGCAAACGATGCTCTGATATTTGAATCGAAGTCAGTTATGGGACATTTTACAACAGGAATGGAACTCTATATCACTTGAAGTGATTAATGGTTTATTAGAACGAATGCTATGCATATGTAAGGCTATAATAAAAGCAAAAGGTGGATGGTTCGAGGAATCTAAGATTTAAATGTTAATTTATTTAATTACAAAATACGAATAAGAATATGTTAAATATTTGACCTGTTGTAAATAAAATAGTTTAATAAAAATGCAAATTTTTTATACTATTGCTATTATTTTTTTAGAATTATTTATGTAATTATTGTTATAACTTTTTAATTTAATTTAATATAAAGTAAAAATATCACAACAAAATTAATACAGGTAAGCAATAAATATAAACAATAAATATAAACAATAATAATTACAATAATGAATAAGAGTATTTGTTTTATGATAAATATTAATTATTTGAAAATATAGAAACATAAAAATTAAAAAGTTCTTTGATAGAAGATGTATAGACCAGAAGACTGCATATGTGGAATGCTCAAAAATCGAGAGAAGTACACATGTTTTTCAAAATTCTATAACTTCGTCAAAAAAAATCGAATCGATTTGAAATTTTGAGGGCTTACATAGAACTGTTCAAATAACTATTTTCTATTAACAGAAAGTACAAAAAATATTATTTGCAAGTTTGGCAAGTGTTCAAACTTTACAACTTTTTTCACCATAAAAACAATCCGTGATGAAAAGCTGGATTCAGTTCGCAAAAAACAAAGTATTGCAATTTGATCATATGTAACTAACAGTAGAGGGTTCACTTCAGAACATATCAAATTTTCATGCCATTTGAATGATTTTTCGCAGTTCTATGAACATTTGAATTTAGGCCTTTTCTTTGCAGATTTAAAACTTTTCGCAAACTTTTGACCGGTAGTGTATATATATATATATATATATATATATATATATATATATATATATATATATATATACACCGAAGAGCCATCACATTATGACCACCCTGCTTATGTTCAAGTAGCTCACAGACGTCAGGGATTGTTCCATGAGGATTATGGGTCCTAATGTGCCCCTTGAAAGCATTGTTCCTGTGCGAGAAACCATGAAAACCTGGGTGAGCCCATTGTTATAGATGGAGGGTGGTCAAAATGTAATGGCTATATATATATATATATATATATATATATATATATATATATATATATATATATATATATATATATATATATATATATATATATATATATATATATATATATATATATATATATATATATATTATTGACGCTACATGAAAATCTCTGGAAATGGATATATAACTACACTGAGGAAACGGTGATGTAATATCCCAGAAAATTGTGTGAACTTTATTTCAAGTTAACACCAAATCCATTTATCAAATATAATTTAAAAGATGTAAATAAATGAAATACAATCGAAAAGCTTTCTCGTATATTCACACCATGCGCAAATTAATTACCTTTGAACTTTGGATAGTAGATTGTTTACGAGTTGGCATGAGTTTGTTGTTGCCCTCATGCTACTATACATCGGCAGAAAAACACGTTAGAATAAGTTTTTAGTTGAGTTATAAGACTATTTATATTTCAATCTTTATATTCAATAATATACCTTCCGCTCTGTTAAGCCATTCGTCTTCCCTCCGCATTCGAATAAGTCTTATGTATCTTACTGTAATAATAAATTCTACCGAATATTCCCAGCTACAGAACAATCTTTCACTTGGTGTGGTGGAACACCACTTTGGAGGATGCATTTACATTGAAATGTCATGCTCATAATTATTGAAGTATTTTTTGTGGAATTTTGAAGATCTTCTGTTTGTATTAATGAATGAATATTTTTAGATCCGAATATCTGATGTTGAAAGAAATGACAGCGGTGTTGGAACGGAAACCAGTAAACCATCTCGCCTGAAATCAACTGATTGGGAAGAACAATTATGTGCTGATTGCGATAATCATGTAGAGCCAATAGAAGATGAGAATTCGGGTCTATTATTTAGTCCTCTAGTGTGTCATAAATGTGAATTCAGTCGGTCTGAGAGGAAAGAAATTATTATAGAGTTTGTAGATACAGAACTCAAATATGGAAGAGACTTGAGAATTATAAAAGAAGTAAGTTCACTATGTGTTAACAATATGCTGCATTAATTTTTTTTTTTTTTAATATCAAAATTTTCTTTCACAATTTAGGCGTATACGGAAATGTGCGTGAGTTAGATTTAATAGTACAGTACACTTATTAAATTATAGTTGTGGACGAGGGTTGTCAAGTATGCCAGCAACAGCATTTTAAATATATATATATATATATATATATATATATATATATATATATATATATATATATATGTCACGGCGAAAGACCGAAATCGGTGGTTGTTGACTTTCACCGGTGAATGTCGACAAACACCAAATACGTCGGTGAAAGATCGAATATTTCATTACATTCTTGTACATTTGGACCCTCACCGGTGTATATCGACAATCACAGATATGCTTTGGTGAATGTCTGAAATATTTATTACATTCGATTTGATATGAATTTATTCGTGGATATAATTACATTTATTCGATATTTTTACCCTACACTGATGTTTTTTTAAGGTTAAGTGCCACTGCCCGGTATACATTTGCCCGGTATACCCTACACTGATGTTTTTTTAAGGTCAAGTGCCATTGCCCGGTATATATTTGCGCGATACTCCAAACACTGATGTTTCTTCTAATCTATCGTCAGTATTAAAATATAGAATAAATTTAAATATATCAAATAAATATAGTAATATTAACGAATAAATTAATATAAAATTGGATGTAGCAAATATTTCGCATATTCACCAAAGCGACTATGTGACTGTTGACATTCAACAGTGAAAGTCAGAAATAAGGGTATTTAGCAAATATTTCGGACATACACCAAGCGACTACGTGAATGTTGACATTCACTGGAGAATGTCGACATTCTCCAGATTTCGGTGTTTCACCGTAACATATATATATATATATATATATATATATATATTATATATATATATATATATATATATATATATATATATATATATATATATATATATATATATATATATATATATATATATATATATATATATATATAATCGTTATAGCATTACATAATCGTTAGTCTTAAAAACCAATTCAATTTTTTCGATTCGTCATTAAAAAGTGGTTGAAAACGAGGGTGAATACATTATTGATAAAAATAAAAAATAAAGTAAAATAAAATCTTAGCAACAAATATGAAATGCACCATTGCGACATTACTTTCGGGCCCCTTTAATATTTCATGAATTTAAAAGTTGTTCGATCAGGTTGGGCGAAAACAACCAACTTAGAGCACTGACATTTATACTAGAATAGCAAATAGATTGATTATCTGATATCTAAGTTGATGAAACTTCTGATCGCGTGTTGTTCTTGTCAAATTATTAAAAATAAGTTCGTATAACTGTTTCTATGGACCAACTTGGTGCAAAATATTAAAATCAAAAACAAAAATTGGCACAAAAAAAGTAAACAAGTAAAATTTTGAAAAAATTGCTCAATGTTAATTATATTAAATCAATACTTACGAAAATTTCTAAAAATATGTTTCTATTTGTATAGTTAAATCTTGTTACTGCGACGTAATTTTTTTTAACAATATCTATCACAACATGATTTATATTATAAAAATCATTCACATGAATTTAAAAGCTATGGACAAAATTGAAAAGAATTAATATATTGATTCTCTAAATGATATTTTTACAATAATTCTTGAGCTAAATCCTCATATGCAAAATTTTATAAGATTTTGAATTCTTTTCAATCTTTCCATTTTTTTTAACCCTGAAAATATATTATAAATGCACGAATTAATAATTTAAAATGCAGTTTTGCTTAATAACTACTAATGTAAACGGAAATTTATATTTATAATCGTTTTCATAAATTGTCATAAGAACAGCTAATGATTTAAACGCTTAAACCACGAATTAAGAATGGATTATTCAAATAACTTAAAGTTCAATATAAGAGTACTACGAAAAAGTTTCTAAAAAGAAATATAAGTCCATTTCAAAGAAACAGAAAAATAATTCTTGAAGTAAATAAAATAATATCTACTGAACTGCAGCTATTTTTCTTATCTAACATTATTGAAAGCACTATTAATTGTTTTTTAAATTTAAAAATGTTATTAATATTGATTAAAAAGATATATAGGACTTTTTACTAACATGTATATTACCGAACTCTCCCTACTTGAATTTGGAAATGAGGCAATTTAAACAGTAGGTACACATATATTTTTTTTTTAATTTAGCAAGTAGCACCAAATGCATCTGGGAAATAATAGAAAGAAGAAGTAAATCATCAATAGCAATTAACTATTCAGTACAGGGTTCAGTACTCTATCCTTGTCAAAAAGCAAAGCAAAGTGATTTGAAAGCAATCATCTTATCAGCAAGAACTTCATTGCTTGCAGAGAAAAATTGTATAGAGTTCAGCAACAACTTTCAGAAAAGTGAATCCCAAAGCAGGGCTCATCTCTGTTTTGACCATCCCTTTTAACCACAAATTGAACCAGAAAGGGGAAAGCATATCTTTTGTCTCAACCTTTTAGGTAGCATTTTTCTAAATGCGCTCGACCCTTGTAATAAGACAGAGGGGAGACCCCAGGAGGGTTAATATTCTTTCTATAAAACCATAAAATAGTGTGTGATTAAATCTATTTAGTCTTTGTAATTAATAAATTTATTTTAGGAATTCTACCGACCTATGGAAATAGCTGGACTTTTGGCAAAAGAACAATTGAATAGTATTTTTTTAAATCTTGATGAATTGATTGCAGCTAATGCAAAATTTTCTGAAAAACTTCAAGATACTTTGGATATAGCAGTGGAGCAAGGTGATGAGGTAAGAAAAATCTTGAGAGTTATTATTCAATTTGACTGGAATTATAATATAATTTTGGCTTTAAGCCTTTTATTTTGAAACCCGTTGATGAAACCCGTCAGTTAAAGTGTGATTAAATCCTTCCCTACTTAAAGGCAATAGTGCTAATAAATGAATCTTAACGTTTAAATTCTTCTTTTTTTTTTCATTTTGTCCACACTCTCAAAACCGTAAGTTTAATTCACAAAATTTTTACTACTACTTTACAAAGGGTCCAGATTGCCTGGCTGGTAGGGCACTGGGCCCATGTCCAAGAGTTCGTGGGTTCGATTCCAGGCCGGCCAAAGACTCCCCGTGTAGTAAATGGGGACTTATGCACTTTAAATCTGTCGAGTCGCAAAGTCCTCCATGTTCCCATAACGAATTAATACCTCTGGGGGTACTGATCCAGGAGTTTCCTTGTTTTCTGGATTGGTTCAAAATTACAAGGCTACGGAGTTGAACATTAGTAGTCGTAAATCCAAAATTGGGTTGGCTGTTCAACGACGGATATAAAAATAATATAAAATAAAATATAATAGTTTGCAAAGGATGTTCATACGATATAAGTGATATCAAACCTAATAAAGCATTGAAATAATGAAATGGAGGAAGCATGTTTCCATTCAGCACATATGACGTCATAACCAACCCAGGATCGTTTTTTATTGTATCCCTTACAGAGGCAGTTTGGGACAATTTAAATAACTAGATAAAGAAACATTTGGCTAAAAAACAATCATATTTTCGGTTTTAGAAGAGAATTTCCAGAAAGCTGGGATTGAAAATTTTGAAAAAAATTTAGAGACAATTGCGCACATAATTAAATACACTGAAATCTTAAACTAAGGAAACTGCATTGTCATTTCTTAATCAAAAGATCAGATCATAACAACTTCTTTTTCTTTTATCATTCCTTATATAAGCTTAATTCATCCAATAGACTTTTTTTTAAATTGTTTTATAGGATTATATATAGGATTATATATTGAGCATTGGACAAAATTATTAATTGCAATAAGATAGTTTTGATGTGAAATATGAAAAAAATATTTAAAAACAGTCATTATAGACACATATATATTTTTCTATTTATTAATGCCTTATTTTAAACCACTTGTACATTTTATTATTTCAGGATTATACTACTGTGAATTTAGGGAAATTGTTTTTGGAATGTTCTTCAATGATGGATGCATTTGAAACCTATTGTGTGAAACAGGTAAATGTGTGCTTTAGTCTTCTTTAAATTGAATTCAACTTGAAATAGTAAATAATTTTTTCATATATTTTCTTGATATGCTGTGAAAAAACATTTTTAAGAAATATTTTCAAGCACTTTTAATTGAAAAATATGAATGTCATATTGATATTTGTTTAAAATTTAAATGAATTAATCTTTTAATTGCTAATTGTAAGTTACGCAAACAAGATCAGGATTGCGTGTAGTATCTTAAGAGGACGTTATGCAGAAATTTTGCTTTACCTCTTTAGGTTTAGAGAAAAAGGAATAAACCTAGAGATGCTGAGAAAATATTTTTAAAATTTCAAATTTGAGACGCAGTAGAGGAAGAATTTCAAATTTGAGGATCAGTGGAGGAAGAATTTCATATTTGAGACGCAGTAGAGGAAGAATTTCAAATTTGAGACGCAAGGCGGAGCAAGTTGGCAACTCTGCAAATTTATTAGAATGATTCATTTTTGTCCATAAAATGCATGGAACCCATTAAATATGCTTTTAATCCCTTATATTTCACAAATAAACTGACTTTAGTTGGCAGATCTTTTTCGAAAAATGTTGCTAAATATCTTATTTTATTCTGTAACCGACGTTGGACAACCAGCCCAATTCTGATAATGTCAAATATCATCAAAAGTTTGTTTAGAAATCAAAAACTAAGCCTAATATCAAAGATGGCGGGACCTTTGCCGTTCTATTACCAAAAAAAAAAGTGTTATTGAATACAAAATATTGAATGTTTGTTTTTTGAAATAGGCTTCAGCATCAGTTCTACTAAGTGCCTTGGAAAAGGATAAAGAATTGTTGCGGATTTTTTTACGAGTTTCCCAAATGGAAAATACATTGCTGAGAAGAATGAATTTACCAGCTTTTCTCATGGTTCCAGTTCAACGAGTAACTCGGTAAGCTCTGTTTTCTCCATTAGTTACTAAGATGTGCTTAAAAATGGAAGAAAATTTATTTGATTAATCTATTCAACCACGTTACAAGTTATATTTACTTAAAATGAAAATATTTCTTGCATTCACTTTCAGTAGTAAACTGAAAGAAGTGTGCTAGGGGAAAAAATGCTAGTTTGAACCTCTTTTAATACGTTTTCGCTTTTTGTTAGTCACCACTTTTTGCAGTTTTAATGTACGTAGCATTCCTGCAGTTGACATCATCATTCTACAAAATTACACATTTTTTTCTCAAATATTGGAAAGATATAAAAAGTCGCTGTTTTCTTATCACTATACTAATAATACGAAATTTTAAGTTAAATTAATATCGAGAAAAACAAATAAGGGTAGAAGCCTCTTAAGAATTGCACAGGAAAAGTCTGGAAATGACACTGTAATAAACATTTTCTTCCTGTGCCTTTGAACAGCTACTTTTATTTATCTAAACTATCTTAATTTTATGTTGTTGTTTTTTAATAATTATTGTCGAAACTTACATTCAGCATTAGCTGCTTCATCGTAATTTACTGATTTGGCGTCTTACTAGACAAGCTTGCCAAATCATTAAATTTCAATAGAACAATTATTTCTGAGCCTATAAGAATGCAATTTTTGATAATATATAATGAAAAACATAAAGTTAACATCAAATTGAGATATTTTAGGAAAATAAAAGGCACACAACTTATCCATATTAGGCAAAATATGACCGGGTTTTCGTGCAAATTTACTTCCGTTAAAAATTAATCTTTTACGCAGTATTTTGTGTCTAAGAGAAAAGTTTTTGTGTTTTTAGATACCCCTTGCTGTTGAGTCGTTTACACAAAGTGACACCAATTCATCACAAAGATCGTGTAGCACTGAGAGAAGCACAACAAAAAGTAGAATTGCATTTGGAACACATCAATCAAGTAAGAGAATTTTTCAGTAGTTGATTATCTTCAGAACAGAGTTAAATGAAACTATATTTTTTTTAATCAAGAATTAGAGTTAATATAGAATTTTTTCGGCTGAACCAAAATAATTCAATGTATGAAAGTCAAATTTTCTGTAAAAGATTTTCAAAAAAGTAGTTTTATTTGCAGTTTGTATGTAATCTGTAGCATTAAGAACAAAAAAAAACTATGAATATATTTTTTCAATGCAGACTATTATGTTAAGGGCATCATTTTCACCCAAGGCAGTTAAAAATATCGCACTGTTCATTATTATTGTGAGGTTTTATTTATTTATTTATTTTTTTATTTTATTTTATTAGTTTATCTAATAATAATCTCTTTTGAATGACAATTTTCGACATTCGAATGCAGATCAATCCGAAATAAATCTAATGATTCAAAAACCTGAATGTTTATCACTAGTTTTGAAACCATTTCATTAATAATTGAAGTTCGAGGGAGAAGAAAGGTTCATTTTTCCCGCAATCGCCAACTGTTGTATTTTGTAGATTACCGAGTTTTAACAAATCAATAACCTGAAAAATTGTTTCTCCGAAAGTTGGGTAACAGTGAAGATGGTTCATACTGGTTTAAATTGGTTGCGCCTGAGGAAAAATGGTTCCAAAGAAACTTCAGAAAACTTTATAACCCCTGTGTTCCCATAAAGGGTGCTTAAAATCAAAATTAGAAGTCCCTGAAAAACATGTTGGCAAAAATTTGAATGAAAAATCTTCTGTATTTTCAATATACCTCTAAAGAAAAGACGAGGTGGCTCAAAGAATAAATGAAGAAAACGAAAGAAATGCTAGTGAGGTCTTGACCAACACGTCTTTTAAATTTTAGTTCTTTTCAAAATCAAAAATTGTAAACATTGTTTTTAAATTTTTGGAGGATGTAAATAAACAATTGTTACATCCGTATATATTTTTATTTTGTGATTTCAATCGCTTCTAAAAATTTTTAAACCTTGAAATTTCTTCAAATCAGCTTTCATTGACCGCTCATTCCCTTTGGTCATCAATTATAATATGTAAAAAATAAAATAATTTTCTGTTGTTATTGTTTATAGCAAACTAAGGGAGTTGGCGGAACAAAAATTTGGCGTCGAATTTCTAACATTTCTGCATCTCATCGACGTCTAGGGAAGGATATAGGTAGCATAAAACTACGGAAGGTAAGAACCAAACTCATTAACGAATAAAATATCTTATAAAAATAAGACCAATTATTATTTTTTATTTTTTCAGATGGCATTAGAAGTATTGAATTGGAAGCAAGATGAAACACGATTTGTCATGGCGGGAAATTTATTCTTCACTGATAATCCATGGAATAAGAAAGGAAAATTTACATATGTACATGCACTGCTTATTGCTCTTGGTAAACCCAACTCCAATTATAGGCCAGAGCTTGAGAATTTTGTTTTATTTCCTAGAAACACTGGAATTAGAGATGCAAGTTTAGTTCTAATGAAGGAAAAAAATGGTCGTTTTCTAATTACTCGGGTAAATATCTTGAATGAAAATATGTTTACTTGTGAGAGTTGCATAAGTATGCTTTTAAAGTTTAACATATTATGAATTTAATAACTGAAACAGTTCGCAGGTGAGATTTTTATTCTGGACACAGCTCGAAAAGCGTGTCTGAGAAAATGGGCACAGCTAGAAGTGCGTGTTTAAGAGAATGAACAGAGTTAGAAGTGCCTGTTTAATAAAATGGGCACAGCTGGAAATGCATATTTAAGAAAATGAGCACAGCGACAGCTGGAAGTGCATGTTTTAGAAAATGGCGCAGATGGAAGTGCGCGAAGAAAATGGGGTGCATGTTTAAGAAAATGGGCGCAGCTGAAAGTACGTGCTTAAGAAAATGGGCATAGCTGGAAGCGGGTATTTAAGGAATAGATAACTATTTTTTTAAAAAATGGATGCAGCCTTTGGTTTTATTTTTCAAAATTCTCTTAAAGCAATTGTTCTTTTTTAAAAAATAAGTTATTGAATTCTAATAAATTCGTTATGTGATATCATCCCAAAATCATTTAGCAAAAAAAAAAAAAAAAATTTTTTTTTTTTTTTTTGAGAATGCAGCATTTGTTTCTGCAAGGTTCTCACAGGTCCCATAAACTTCTAATAGTAATGTTAAATTAAAGTTGCTCGAAGTTAGATTTTTAAAATCACTTAGCGTTCTAAATAAGAAGAAACGTCAGAAAAATTACACGAGTAATATACCGAAGTGCCGTAATGTTTATGCTTAAAGTACAAAAAAGTAAATGAACAAAATTTCTCGTTTAGTTAAATTTGAGTGGAGCAGAGAAAAGGCACATGTTTTGCTACGTCTATTTATTCAAACACGTAACACGTATATTTTTGCAAGGTTCATTTTTTTTAAATAAGTCTCTCTCTCTCTCTCTCTCTCTCTCTCTCTATATATATATATATATATATATATATATATATATATATATATATATATATATATATATATATATAAAATGCTTTCCAAAAGTGACAAAAGGGACACATTGGTTGTGACCGACTTTCCTATTAAAGATTAGTGCATGAATTGTTAATTTTATGTATGTTATGATGGAATTTAATAGTTTATTTTAGAAATTTCTAAATGCAAAAACTGTTTACTCTCAATACTTGAAAGTAAGAGTATGCAAATATAATAATGTGCATTGAATTGTCCTTCATTAGCGCATTCACTTGCATGTATTATGTTGGTAATTAAGCCAATTACGTGTTTTTGTGAATAACTGTTGTGATCTTTGTCCTGCACTTTCTGAAAATGACGCAATAGGAAGAAAATCCACAGTTTTGTAAAAATCACCGCATACAAAAATACTTCATAACTAAATGCTTCATAACAAACATAATTAAAAGCAATTCATAATTAAATACATTCGGATAGGCGAACTAGAACTTGATTGGTACAATATATTTACCCAAGAAAACTCGCCAATCAAGTTTTCGTTCGACTCTCCGAATTCGTATGCAATGAGAATGGCCCTTAGAAGCTTGTTCCTTCCGTATTTCGAAAGGATAAAGAGAATCTGATGACAGATATTTGTGGAAAAAAATTGGAGAATATGGGAAAAGAAAGCATTTTATCAGTCCAGTTAATTGGCTCGACGTTAATCGGATTAATGTTAATCTATGTTATTTGTTAGAGGATATATATAAGCTAACGTCTTATACAATGTTCTTTCTATAAATATAATTTTATTCTTGGTATGAAATAATTATTGAAAAGAGTGGTTTTTTTGACGTTCATTTATCTCATATTTTATTTGATATGTATATATTAATTTTATATTTAGGATTCTTTTATTAAATTGTAACTATGAGTGCACTATTCTATAGGATCCATTATATCTTGGTAACTGTGTTATCAGCTGTGAATCAGAAAATGATGATGTCTTTGAAATGCAAGAATACACAACAAAGGACTCATATGTGATTAAGGTAAAAAAATCTTTAGTGATTACCTTTTAAAGTGATTCTTCTTTGTATTAACACATTTACTATTAACTATTGTTCTAACACATATTTTCGACAAAGAATTGTACTCAGCACGGATGCTTACAATTTAAATGCGACAAAATAGAATGTATGTATATTTAGAAAATGCTTTTAATGGTAAGCCTTTTTAATGCTTTACTCTGCATATCACAAAGTATAGTTTTTAGATGCTTTATGTACAGAAAATTTGATGCACTTATTCCCCAGCTCTTCCTTTAATACTCTTGCATGCCATCATAAGAACAAAACATGAGCTAAACGTCGACCCAAATCTCGTGTGTGTATATATATATATATATATATATATATATATATATATATATATATATATATATATATATATATATATATATATATATATATATATATATATATATATATATATATATATATATATATATATATATATATATATATATATATATACAGTAGAGTCCCGATTATCCGAGCCCCGGTTATCCGAGTTTCCAATTTAACCGAGCTATCAAATATTTCAAGGATATTTTCTGTTCTAGTTTATTTTTAAAAAAAACGCTGAAAATTAAGTCTGAATTTTATCTCCCAAACACTCAGAAAAGCAAAATCCAACAACTTGGTCTGATGAAATTATCGTTAATATCCTCAATAATGATAATGAATCTAGCAAAGATGATGAAGACAGTGATTATTAAAATCAACATATAAAAATCTCTCATACAGATGGACTAAAAGCTATCGAATGTACTATTGAATATATAGAACAACAAAAAGAGGCGACACCAGCCTTCCTCTTATCCCTAAAAAAGGCGAAACATTACTACAGAAAAGTGCCAAAGTTACGTAGAACGAAACACGATTAACGACTTTTTTTAAGTAAAAACTATTTAATTCTCGTAAAGAATTCTTTTTAAATGTTTTTAAGTAAGCTTTGTAATTATAATATGAATTGTATGTGGTATACTCGTATACATTTTGTATTTCGTAAATATATTACATTTATACCTTCTCTTTTTCTTTCCGTTTTTATACTCTTCGCTTTAACCGAGTTTTTCAGTTATCCGAGTTTGTTGCGGTCCCCATTAACTCGGATAATCGGGACTCTACTGTATATATATATATATATATATATATATATATATATATGGCTTTATATATTATCTTTCTATATATATTATATATATATATATAAATGGCTTTACACCAAAGTGGTGTTGCACTACAAGAATGTACACTACTTGGTGTCAAGTAGCCGCCATTTTTATAATTCAGTAACACTAAAATTTATAATATATGATGCACATAAAGAGTCTATAAAGTGACGATACAATATAAAGTAAGAATTTAGGATGCAATATTTCTTAAAATAAAATTAGTTTGTAAATCACGCACATCACAGAGAGTTTTTTATATTCTGTTTTTATCCTTTTTCTCTCTCGGCTACTATGGTTTCTTTAATTTTGTTTCTCCCCTTTATTTTTCGATTTCCCGTAGGCAAATTTATGTTTTATATTTCAAATTACTTTTGCTTCTTCTCCTTCACGTCTAACAAGTCCTGAAAGTGGGAGCCTACTTTTGAGCTCTTGTCGAAAGATTATGTTGAAACATGTCGACTGCTATTTGCAATTTATATATTATAAAGTGAAAGCATTGTTATTCAAGTAATATCAGTGAAATAAGTAATGGTCTTTTGCTTTAGATATATGCAACCAAGATGAATGCCACAATTTCTCAGGTGTACTACGCATTAAATGTATTCATTAAAATATTAGACATGTAAAGGTAATATAGGCAAGTCTTAAATCCTCCTGTAAAAACTAAACGGGTAGAAAAACAACGCCAATAACTCGTTATCAAAATGGTGGACTACCACAGACTTCCCCAAATCTCAAACGTGGTGGTTTAGTAAAAGAGCGTGGCATCCAGGTCCAAAGATATGACTGATTTATATCACAGATACTATCACCAGCTTTGATAGCCGTGTGTTTAAGTAAGCTTATATCGAACCTCTGATTGCATATACATTTTTAATGATTAGAATAATTAATACATTGACCTGTAAAATTGGGGCACTTATTTCGATTTTTAATTTTTATATATAACCTTTTATTTTGAGTGGGGAAAAAAAGAAAACTGATAGTAACTTTATTTTTTAGGGTGAAACAAAGAAAGATACTAAAGAATGGCTACGAATGTTAAGATATCATGCAAAAGATTTAGGTTCGTGGAGAAAACGAAGAAATGCTTTAGCTAATATCATGATTAATGGTATGATTCGTCAGTGAAGTTCCTGATTTCATTTTCTGTGATGTTCACGATTTTAGAGATGATCTTGGATCTAGTCTTTTATAAAAAGAGCGCTTCAATGTATTTTATATTTACATGATTATTCTATATTAAATGTTTTGTATATGATGAAACATTAAAAGAATTAAAGCCCACTTATTTTATGACCGATAGAATTTTTTTCAAAAAAAAAAGAATAAAAGAAGATTGGAAAAGATTGTGTTATATATCCTAATCATACCATCGAAATAACAGTAAGATTATCATTTTCAGAAGCCAATTTCCGAAATAACACTTTTTTTCCTTTGGAAGCTTGGTTTAAATTAAGCGCAAGGAAATTCAAAAAATGTATGCTTCCTTGAAACGACTAAGATTTTTTTGAAATAAAGAACAACAAAAGCCTTTAAATTATTTAATAATTTCAATAAATCATTAAAATAATATCATAATATTTGAATTGTAACCAAGGTAAAGGAAAATTTCCTAAAACGTCTACAAAATAAATTTTGAAGTTAAAATTTAAACCCATGTTTAGTTTAGTTCATAGGTGGATTGGGGTTAATAACCCAAACCAATATCTAGTTTAGTATCCAATATTTAAAGTTTGCCCCATCCCACCAGGTAAGCTATGAATAGTTTCTAAAATTTTCTGAAGGAGAGAAATGACTAGTGAGCTATTGTTTTCCATGTATTTTTTTTTTCTTCACTGAATGAAATAAAACTTAAATTTATAGAGTGAAGTTATAATAGTTTTATGCATAAATGGGCATTCCTAAAAAATTATAACCTTTATGTATAAAACACTCGTAACTTCTTAATTTTTATAAGCTATGCCTTGGTCCCATTTGATTCAGTAGAAAAATATCTCATTTGTCTAGATAGCAATATCACGCAAGTTAGCAGGCGTCCCAAAAAACAACAATTTGAAAAATCAAAGGAAATAGAAATGCGTTGCTTTCTCCCAGAATTTCAAAACTATTTGTACTATCAAGCTTGGTTCTTATCTAGTTCAATACACCTAACAAAAGTGACGGTAAAACTAATCATGAAGGTAAAACTAATCACGTGCTATAAAACATAAAGGCAGAACGTATAAACTAATGAAAGCAAGCTAAATACTTACAAAACATTCGTTATAAATGAAGGTTAGCATGATAAACTTTGAGACAAGGCTTAAAGTGACGTCCTACCTTCGTTGTTTTTTTCTTATTTTATTTTTTTTTTCCTTTTTTTTGCAACGAAAAAGCACGCTTTAAAAAACGAGCAAAATATTGCAAAACATGCCTGAATATTTCTCAGAAACGTGGACATCTAAATTAAAATTCGGATCTGAACTGAAAATTAAGCCTCACAGAAAAACCGATGTGAAACCATGAACTAAAAAAGAGCGGGTTGCACAGTTAAATTGATTGGAAAAACGCACGGATTGTGCATATTTTGCTACTTCCACATTGCCTGTGGAAATAGCGGCATATGCAACAAGGGCTAAAACTTATAACAGAACAATTTTATTACAGATTTGAAATAATTTGCGATCCAGAAATGTCTTAATATATCTTATTTTAGAAAAAAATATCTAAGGTTAGAAAAAAGAAGAATTTTTGTGAGATGATGACTTAAAAATTAGCATGGCTTTGGAATCTTTTTACAATTTTCTGTTTTTAGTATTTGCTGTTTAACAAAAGGCATGTTGGGCATTTTATTGGTAACAAATTATACTAC
The DNA here is from genome assembly GCF_982258835.1 of Parasteatoda tepidariorum. Taxonomy (NCBI): domain Eukaryota; kingdom Metazoa; phylum Arthropoda; class Arachnida; order Araneae; family Theridiidae; genus Parasteatoda; species Parasteatoda tepidariorum. The sequence goes on along the minus strand of NC_141766.1, from coordinate 13,677,001 downwards.
AATAATATTTCATAAATTGAGTTAAAGTTGTGAAATAATTATAAAAAAAATTTTAAGTAAATGTTTTCAACATCATCTTTTAAAAAATAGTTTCTTTAAGTTAACGGCGGATTAAGTTTGAACGCCAAAATAAAATTGCAGTTCTGAATTGCTCATTTAAAAAACATAGCGAACTGTAAGTTTTTTGAGTAGCACTAACGTGTATTTATTTTTTCTTATTTCAAACAAATAAGGAGAGAATAAATTATTTGTTTGTTCATTTCTCTAGAAAAAAGATGCTTGACAGCATTTAAAATGAATGTTTAGTTTAAGGAATAACCTACGAAACCAAAGTACTAATAAAAATAAAACAAAATAGATTTTTACATGATCGGGAAAAAAATCTATGTGGTAACATAAAGAATGAGAATTTGAAAATTCAATTAATTAATTGCTTGAATAGATCTGCTAAACACGCATGACCAGATAATTAAATATTTAATTTTAAAATTAAAATGCTTATGACTCTATATCAGATATTAAGATATTTTAAGACGTTTATACATTTTGGCTGCATATTCAACAGCTCTGTTCGGCAACTCTATGCTCTTTGTAGTGATCTAAAACATTACAACACAATTTCAGATAATCATTGTTGATGTTACTAGAATTTGATTCAAAAAGATATAAAGATAGATTTTACAAAACTAGTATCTTCGTTTTAGCTTTTATGGTTTAGTTATTAGAATATATATTGAACAATGGATAAATTATTCCAAATAAACGCATGCCAATACCCATTACTGAAATTGAATCAACTGTAGAATAACTCAACTAAAAGGAGAAAAGATGCACAACCACATTCAATCCTAAACATCTTTTTACTAAAATCAGTAAAATTTAGCAGATGACTTAAAAAGGAGCCTGGTGTTTGTTAATCAAAGAAAAAAATATTTGTAATTGACTATTAATGAAAAATCATGAATGAAATTTTACGCAACTTTGCTCAAGTCATGTTCCTTGTAAGCTAAAGACATTTAGGTATTAATCTCCCCATTTACATATTTGATTCGTTGTCGACAAATTATTTTTTAGAAATAACTGATTTTAGTTTTTCTCGGCTTTTACTAAATAAAAAAAAGTGAAACTTTACATTTTTCCATAGAAAAGTTCATTAATATGGTATAAAAAATTTATGCCTCATAATTCAAACTGCCTCCGTCCACTATTTAATCAGATAATAATAAATAATTATTAAAAATTATCTTTGGGTAAACGAGTTACATCAGTGGGTGCGAATTTTTTTAATTGCTTAATTAGTTCTTAAGATATGAGTAAAAACACTATAAGTGTCATTTAAGGGGTTTCCAGATTTCGGTTATAGAACAGTCAAATTAGCACCGTCAAAAATGCCGTTCTTCGAACTAATTTCCAGAAATTATCTTATTTCACTTTAAGCATACCAAACTAGAATAATACGAATTTGCAACGGTTTCTGATGTGAGTTAAATTTTTGGGAGTCAAAAAACTGTAAAACTTTTCGTCACTTTTTAGTTTTTGCCTAATATTATTTACGACTTACGACAAAAATTAAAATCAATAAATTCCTCATCGAATTACTTAAACATTAATTTTGGTTTAGCAGTTTAGTCAGGAACAGTTACAAAACATGAGCAAAATGTTTCGCTTTGGTTGAAAAAATCATTACGCTTATTTTAAAATGCCTGTAACCTAAAAATGTCTTTCCAAATAAAAACATATATTACGAAAATTAAACATTATCTAAATTTGCTTTCAGGGTGCATATAATTTTAATATTTAACTCATTTCTATGTATAGGTACTCGCAAATAAATAATAAAACGTGGCTATAATTTCTATGAATAGAGTTTTCACTATAAATGTAAACAACAAATATCGAACTCTTGACCTGCTCTACTTCCTGCTAGACAGTATACAGCTGCTTACTACCGCTTATTCTGCGAGGCGATATTTGAAAACAGATAATTTTGTGCTTAATAAATAAAAAAATTATGTAATTTCTGTGCTCAAATCTGCTGTATTTCATCGGCTGTATTCAATGATATTAAGTAACTCTGGGGATTTTGAAGTGAAAATTTTTTAATTATTTATAGATGTATTATTTAAAAAGGAGACATGTTTGCTAGATTTAGAGAGAACTCATTTTATTGGCAGTCCCGATTTGGCCTTATTTATTACTGTTTGTTTTTATTAAAATCGTGTTTTAAAATGATTCTTTTTTTTTTTTTTTTTTTTTTTTTTTTTTTTTTTTTTTTTACTTTGACTGCCAATAAAAAATCTGTATTATTTTCAAATAAACATAAATTTGCAATTTATCAAATGTTTAAGTTGAAATGATTTTGCACTATTGATGATTTTCCACAAAATATCTATCTGAAATAGATTTGGCATTTCGTCCAAAAGAAGCCAATTTTTTCCAGGACAGAAGAAAAAACAGGAAAAAAAACTGGAAAAAACTTGATAAAATCGATGAAATTGAAAATTACCAAAGAAGTTGTTTAAAAAATGTAGTAAAGTATTACAAGAATAACTCAAATCTGAGTTTACGACTATTAATGGTCAACTCCGCAGTTTTGTAATTCTGAACCAAACCCAGAAGACTAGGGATCTTTTGGATTAAGCATTTGGGCAAACTAGACTTCGTGGAGGACTTTTTTAATGGAATGCACCCCCATTTCCGTAACATGGAGAGGGAAACAACGAAAACCACCCACAGATCAGAAAAAAATATACTTATTCACGAATGGTTGGAAAAATTTAAGGGTAACTAATATAATAGCTGAAATGTGCAATATTAATGATTTAAATATTTAAAAAAAAATCTTTAACTGATAAATAAGACATTGGTTAATAGTATAGAAGTTAAAAAGTGTACATATTAATATACATAATAAAACAGATGCTAAAAAATGTAAATGATAAAACGTATAAATGTTAAAAATTATATATATATGCTTATAGCCTAGAAAGAATTGCCAGAAGTAAATGAATTTTTTCATACTTAACAGGGTACCCACAAACTAGGAAAAAATTTTAAGTGGCTACAAAAGTGAGATATATCTAGATGTTTTAAGCTATCAATAAACATTTAATTTGAAATAAATATACATTGGTGCAAAAAATAACTCAGGAATAATTTCCTTATTCACAAATGAAAGATAACTTTAAGCATTTTTCAGTAGTCTTGAAAAATATTAGCAACCACTCGTTTATTTTCTCCAGATTGTGAGAACCCTGCTTAAGGAGCCTTGCCATAAGTGGCAACATATGGAAAAATATCATGAATGTACCACTGGGCTGTGATGGCCCCGTGGATCAATATTTGGCGTGTGACGTATGCGATGCACCTTATACTAGCTGTTGAAGCGTGGTGCTGCTGTAGGAGGGATTGACATCCAAACTCCATTTAGAGTAATGTCGCCCTCTACGGGATTGTTTTGTAAATGAATGGAACTAGGTCGCCTTCAATAATGAATCCAGATTTATTTGGGCAATGATCTTGTACAAGTATGGAGGCCGCTTCCTCAATCCTGCCTACAATATACAATAGCACACCGCATCCAGAATTAGAGTGATTTTATTGGGTGCCATCGGATACGGCACGCGATCAACCCTAATATTGATCCACGGGTCCATGGTAGCCCACAGATTAGTTCGTGACACTCTCCAGCCACGTGTGCTGCCACTAATGTCAGAGCTCCCAGGAGCCATTTTTCTACCAGATAATAATCGCCTACACGCAGCAAGGGTGCCACTTCCCCCATTGCTGCCTTTCTTTGACCTGCTTGATCTCTAGATTTGTCCTCGAACTGGGGTATTTGAGATCACTTGAGACGCAGCCACCAAACTTAGCTGATTTCGCGGTGTTTTTACAGCAACTCTGGAACGAGATGCCACTGGACATCATAAAGGACTTGTATGCCTCAATGCCTGAACGAACCGTATCGCATCCTGCATTCTCGGAAGTGGTCCAAGATGCACAAAAACCTCCATTCATTTGTATTTTTTCTCGCAATAAATGATCAATCACTTACTTCAATAACTTATTTATTGATTTTTCAATAACTTTATGATATCAACGATGTACTAACGTATGTAAAATTTCGATTCTTTCTGACAACTCTTTCTAGGTGTGCTAGTTTTTATGGCAATAGGTGTAAAAATAGATGTTAAAAAATAATAATAATAATGATAATATATATATATATATATATATATATATATATATATATATATATATATATATATATATATATATATATATATATATATATATATATATATATATATATATATATATATATATATATATATATATATATATAAGTGCATTTAATAGAGTAAAAAGTAAGAAATTGTTGCTTATATCCTGGCATACATATATAATCTTATATCTCCCTTTAATCTATAATATTTATTATAATATAATAAAGTGCCATTAAATTGACAAGTATTAATATAAAAAAAATTAAAAATGCTTAACGCGAAATAAATTAATAAATAGTTTAAATTACACTTTAAAACTTTTATAAAAAAAGCCCTTTTAATAATAAAAATAAGTACAATTATAAATAATCGATTCAAAAATCCGATTAACTAACTCTTTTAAATCGATCCATAGTAGCTAATGATGCCCATAAAATTATTAGTTTTCTTTTTTATAAGAGTGAATAATAGTTTAAAAATGGAGAAATTGTAGCTCATATACTGTGTATATAAGTAACCCCTTATCTCCCTTTGATATTAACCTATAATTGTCAATATCGACCAGATGATTTAATATAATATACTATAATACAAAACTAAAAGAAATAATTATAGACAAATTAGGGGACCCACGAAGGGACAAAATATGGTTCCATTGGAAAAGCGCGGGAAAATACTTAACGGTTAATATGAGTGGTAAAGCTGTCTGTGGCAAGGCCGTTAATGTTACGTGATAGGAAGCAATAAATTAGTAGACCCAAAGGTTCGGTGTTTGAACCCTGTTAAAGGTCAATATTTTAAAAATTATATTTCCTATTTTTTCAATATTGTAACGTAAATAAAAAATTCCTTTTCCTTAAATTATTATTTTTCTTTTAATAAGAGTGAATAATAGCTTAAAGGAAATATTGCAGCTCTTATACTATGCATATAACTGACCCCATATCTCCCCATAATATTAACCTATCATTTTCAAAGCCAACTATATATTATATTATAGTATACTACCGTACCAAAGGAAATAATTATAGACAAATTAAAGGGCCCATGACGGGGCGAAATATGGTTCCATTGAAAAAGTGCTGGAAAGTAATTAAAGGTTAATATAAGTGGCAAAGCCGTTTTTGACATGCGAATCACTAAACCCGAGGGTCCGGTGTTCAACCCCCGTCAATGCACAATATTGTAAAATTACATTTCATGAAAATAAATGTTTTTTCTATTTATTTTACAATATTGTAATGTAAATAAAATATTATTTTACTAAATTATTATTTTTCTTTTTTTTTAAGAGCGAATTAAAGCATAAAAATGGAGAAATTCTTGCTTATATACAGTACATATAAATGGCCCCTATCTCCTTTTCCTTGTACCTGCTGGCCTGGCACTGAAAACTTTTTTGGTTGTCCTGCTATCCTCCATTCTTATAATGTGGCCTGCCCATTTAATCCTTTGAATTTTGATAAATTTAATGATGTCAGGTTCTTTATATGCCTTGTAAAGGTCCGTGTTTGATCTTCTAAACCAGGTACCGTTTTTATTTATTCCTCCAAAAATGCTTCGCAGTATTTTTCTCTCAAATCTAGCTATCATATTTTTATCTCCACGGGTCATTGTCCATGTCTCACATGCGTATGTAAGGACTGATCGTATAAGACATTTATATAGTAACACTTTTGTTTTTCTTTTTATTATGCTTGACTTAAGGTATTTTCTTAGACCATAAAAACACTTATTGGCCATCGTGATTCTCGTGTAGTGTCGTTTTTGTTGTTAATCTTAGATCCCAAATAGGTGAAGCTATCAACGGCTTCGAATTTGCACGCTCCAATTTCAAACTGTGTTTCTTCATCGCCAGCTTTTGTGCAGGGCATATATTTAGTTTTATTTTCATTGATTCTTAATCCCATCTTAATGGCTTCCTTCTCCAGACATAAAAAGGATTGTGTTATCGCTATCTGCGTTCTAGCGATAGTATCTAAATCATCAGCAAAAGCCAATATTTGAACTGATTTGTTGAAGATATTTCCTCGGGTGATGATGTTTGTAGTACTATTCTCCTTTACTATTTTTTCTAATGCTAGATTAAGGAGGAGACATGCCAATGCATCTCCCTGTCGTACACCATTTTTAACTTCTATTGGGTAGGAAAGACTATTCTGTATCTTGATCATGATTTTGGTTTCACTTAGTGTCAAGCTAATCAGCTTCACTAGTTTCTCCGGTATATTAAATTCTCTTAAGGCTGATATTAGAGTTCTTCGGCTAACACTATCGTAGGCTGTTTTGAAATCAATAAACAGATGGTGCGCGTCAATACCAAATTCTATTGTTTTCTCCAAAATTCGCCGGATGCTAAAAATTTGCTCTGAGGTGGATCACCCCTTCCTGAATCCGGTCTGATACTCTTCAATTATATTTTCGACAAGTGGGGAGAGTCTTTTGAAATGGATGTTAGAAAATACTTTATACCTTGTACAGAGTAAGCTAATTCCTCTGTAGTTTGAGCAATCCAGTATATCTCCTTTCTTATGTATCGCACAGGTCATGCTGGTTTTCCACTCTTCAGGGATTAATTCTTACTCCCATATAGCTCGTACCAGATCATATATTCTCTTCGTGACGCATGTTCCCCCATTTTTTAGAAATTCTGATGGGATTTGATCGGAGCCTGGTGCTTTATTGTCCTTTAGCTTTTTCATTCCGTCATCGACTTCTTCTAATGTTGGTGGTTCCCCAATATGTTGGTTATAAATTCCAATGTCTTCTGTAGGTGGTTCATGTTCATCGCTAACTCCATTCAGTAGTTCATAAAAATGCTCATTCCATCTCTCCAATACTTGCAAATTGTTAGTCAAGATTGCTCCATTCTTGTCACGACATGAGGTAGTTCTGGATTTGAATTCCTTTCGTCCTAGGTTTATTTCCCGAAAGAAAGCTCTGCTTTCATTAGATCCCCTTAAATGTTCAACATTTTTTAAAAGATCCTCGAGAAATGCATTCTTCTTTGTTTTATGAATTCTCTTCTCCTCCTTTCTTGCCTCTTTGTATTTGATCTCAGCATTTCTAGAATGTCTCTTATTCAGCACCTTTTTATATGCTTCATTCTTTTTTTCTGCTGCCATGTAGCATTCACTATCAAACCAATCTTTCCTTTTAGTTTTCTTAACTTTTCCAACAACTTCGTTACCAGTCTTAACGATTTTTTCCTTCAAAGAGTTCCATTTAGCGTTTATGCTATCTTCCTCCCTATGGTTATCCTTAGATTCTTTAAGGCTACTGTCAATTTGATTCTGGAATTTGAGCTTAATTGCCTCATCTTTTAGTTGCTTGCAGTCAAACTTTTCCAAACATTTTCCTCGAATCCTTCGAAAGTTGGAGATTCTAGCTCGTAGTTTTGCTATTATTAAGAAGTGGTCTGAATCTAAGTTGACACGTCGGTAGGTTCTTACGTCCTCTATATCCAATTTATGCCTGGAATCACTCAAAAAATGGTCGATTTGATTGAATGTGATCCTATCAGGAGATCGCCAGGTCATTTTATGTATCTTCTTATGATGGAACATCGTGCTTGGTATGATCATATTCCGGTCTGCAGCAAAGTCAATAAGTCGCTTTCCATTGTCGCTTGAAGTGTCATGGAGACTAAATTTGCCAATTATTGATCTAAATTCCTTTCCCTTGCCAATTTTTGCATTTGCACTCCCTAGTAACACTTTGGCATCATTTTTTGGGCAGGATGCATATAAATTGAGCATAAAAATATAAAAATTGAGAAATTGTTGCTTATATACAGTACATGTAAATGGCCCCTATCTCCCTTTAAAGTTAACCTATAATTTTTCAAACTCTACCGGATATCATATTATAATATACTTTAATACCGTACCAAAGGAAATAATTATAAACAAATCCGGGGGCCCAAGAGGGGGCAAAATATGGTTTTATTGGAAAAGTACTGGAAAGTATTAAAGGTAACTATAAGTGGCACAGCTATGTATGGTGTGGCCATTTGTGTCACGTGATAAAAAGCACCAAATTAGTGAACCCAGGAGTAGGGGGTTAGAACCCGATTGAAGATCAATATTTGAAAGATTATATTTCATAATTTTTTTTCAATATAGTAACATAAATGAAATAATCCTTTTCTTTAAATTATTATTTTTCTTTTTCATAATAGCGAATAATAGCTTAAAAATGGAGAAGTTGTAGCTCATATACTATGTATATAAATAACCCCTTATATCCCCTTGATATTTGCTCATAATTTTCAGTCTCAACCTGATATTATATTATAATACACTATTGCACCAAACGAAATAATTATAGACAAATTAAGGGGCCCATGAGGAGGCAAAATATGGTTCCAATGGAAATGCTCGGGAAAGTACTTAATAGAAGTTGCAGAACCGTGCTTGACGTGTCACGTTATAGGAAGCAGCGAATCGCTAGACCCGAGGGTCCGGTGTTCAAACCCCGTTATTGTTCAAAACTGTAAAATTATATTTCATAAAAATAAATGCTTTTTTCTTGATTTTACATTATTGTAATCTAAATAGAATATTATTTTCCTAATAAATGGCCCCATATCTTCTTTTAATATTCACCTATAATTCTGAAATCGACCAGATATTACATTATAATATACTACACTACCGTACCAAAGGAAATAATTATGGACAAATTAGGGTGCCCTCGATGGGGTACAACATAGTTCCATTGAAAAGGGGCCGGGAAAGTACTTAAAGTTCAATATAAGTGGCGAAGCCGGGTGAGGGGTAATCGCTTTTATTACGTGATAAGAAGCATCAAATCGGGTGACCTGAGTTTCACGGGCTTAAGCCCCGTTAATGGTCAATATTTTAAAATTATATTTCATAAAAACAAGTGCTTTTTTAATTCTTTTTGCAATATTGTAAAGTAAATAAAATATTGTTTTCTTTTAGGAATTATTTTTTTTATAATGCCGAATAATAGCATAAAAATGGAGCTCATATACTATGCATACAAATCACCCCATATCTCCATTTAATATTAATCTATAATTTTCAATCTTGACCAGATATTTTATTATAATATATTATAGTACAGTGCCGAAGAAAATAATTATTGACAAATTAAGGGACCCACGAAGGGACAAAATATGAATCTATTAGAAAAGCGAGGGAAGGTACTTAAAGGTTAATATAAAATAAGGTAGAACATGGAACACCTCACGTTAATAAAAAAAAAACTTTCTAAGATAATCAAGAAATACCCTTGAAGTTGATTTATAATAACCAAAAGAGTAAAATGTAACACCTTCGGTAGATAAATAAATACCTCAGCAGCTATATAAAACCACACTTGAGGTTGAAAAATGACCTAAAGTAGAACAACGAACACCTCCCGTTCATAAAAATCATCCTATCTAACCGTCGAAAAATACACTTAAGCTTGATCTATAATAACTTGATGTGTAAAATGACACACCTTAAGTTGATAAAAAATATTTCTAGATGCATAAAAATGTATACTTAAGGTTAAAATATAGGTAGAGCATGAAACACCTCACGTTAGTAAAAAATTGCCTTTACCACTGTCAGAAAATGCACTTTAGGTAGATCCATAATAACCTAAAGTGTTAAATGAAACACCTTAGGTTGTTGAATAAATACTTCCACAGTTGTAAAAAAATATACTTCTGGTTGATAAGTAAGTGCCTAAGGTTGAAAACGAGACATCTGAAAGTAGTAAATACCTACCTCTCCACAAATGAAAAATGAAACACATCAAGTTGATGCACATATACCTCTGGAGGTATATTTAAGTTATATTCGAAGTAAATTTTGAGATGTTCATCTAACGACGTATTTAAATAACAACCCCATTTATACCTTTGAAAAATTTCTTATTTATAGCTCAAAAATACCTCAATTTTTTTGAAAGGGTATCGTGATCTGTGAAGTCAACTAAATTCGCTAAGACGCAGCATGCTTGTAGAGTTCTCCGAATTTGTTGTTTGTTTCATTGAAATTCAAATGTAAACGATGCATTATATTGTAAATACTACGTCTATTGGCGATCGCAACACTCGAATACGCCATCTGGGGAGAGACCAGTTTCATGCCTTTAGCCCTTCTCCCTTCCCTCTCCTCCTCTTTTCAGTTGTATAGGAATGTACTGCGATATTTTCCCTTTTCTTAATGGATGGTGTTTTCAATAGAAATGTAAACAATAACAATCTCGAGCTCGGGACCTACTCTAGTTCCGGTTAAAAAGTTTGCAGCTGCTTACTACGTGTTATTCTGATAGGCGATATTTTCAAACGGATAATTTTGTTTTCAATAAAAAAAAATAAACTAGATAATTTCTGAGCTCAAATCTGCCGTATTTCATAAGATATTAATGTTATTATGTAATTCTGGGGAGTTTGGAGTGAAAATTTGTTTCAGTTATTTTGTTATTTATTATTAAAAAAGGTGACATGGTTGCTAAATTTTGAATAACTCGCTTTTTTTGGCAGTCTTGATTTGGCCTCTTTCCATTTGTTTATTACTGTTTGTTCGTGTTGCAAGCTGTGCACCATCTTACGTTAGTGTTAAGTATTGTAAACAGTATTGTTAGCATTATAAACATAAGTAATAAGTAATCAAATGCATTGTTTGCAAGAATCTCAAAGCACAATGATGCCAAATGGCTTTAAAATACAACTGAAACAGTAACCCGGAAATTTAGGCAGTCCCGAGCTTGCAGCGCTCCCTAGTGTAGAAAACACCATCCATATTTTTCCTTTTTATTTAATAAAAATATTTTTTTAAATTTGCGTGATACTTTTCATTAGAACTATGTTTAATGTAGTTTGCAGTTCCATGTAGTTTTCCAACTTAAAAGATTTTAATCCATATAAAAATCGAGAGAGAAACTAACGTACTTCCTTCCTCTATGACTTTCCACGCGCTAATGGGGTAAGCATGCGAAGTGTTGCCATAGGTAAAGAGTTCTGCTCTACGCCACCTGTAGCTCATTTCGATCGCCAATTGCGTCTTTACAAGCACAGGCATAAAAATAGAAAATAGTAACCCGGAAGTGTTACGGTGAGTTGTAACATCTAGCGCCACCTGTGCTTTGCTTTACTAGGTCAACCATCCATTGTGCTATCTGTTTTTATTTTACAGAAAGGCTTATAAGCCTGGATTGAGCACTGAAGCTGCAAATGTATGTAATTTCAATAAGTAAATAAATATTTTTTTATTCGTTTAAAATCATGGATATAATAAATTCATTATTGGGTCTTGAAAACTATAGAATTAAGTTTTTAACGGGGGAAGGAGATTATGAAGGCACTATATCAAGAATTGCTCCCGAAATTCAGCTCATAGTTATAACCAAAGCTATTTGGTTACCCAAGGATAAAAAACTGGGTACATTGACTTTTAGAGCTAAGGAAATAATATCTTTCGACGTGATCGGTAGATCAGAATCTTCAAAGATTTCAGAATCTTTAGCTAACAACTATAGTGGCTTCTACGAACGAAATGACCAAAGACCAACTATTTTCGATGATGAATCCGATGAAACTTCCTCTGTTAATGAATCGGAACTATTCTCAGAGATAGATTCTGAGGAAAGAGTATACACGTTTGATTTACCCCCATCTTTATGCAAAATCTTGCCATTAGACAATGTCGTTATAAGCGAATTTGATGAAAACTTTGACTACTGTATCCAGCATTTCCGCCAACAAGATGTAATTGGAATTTCTTTTGAAAGTCCTAAGATAAGACGTAATGAACTTTTGCATTGGCTATGCATAGCCACTTCTTGCTGTACTTTTTTAATTGATATTTTCACTCTTGGTGAATCTGCTTTTACTAGAGGAATTAAAGATATTCTAGAGGATCCTAAGATAGAGAAAGTGGTTCACGATTGTCGACAAATCTCTGATTGCTTGTTTCATTGTTACAATACTAAATTGATTAATGTTTTTGATACTCAAGTAGCTGACTATATAATAAATCGACAAAGGACTAAAGATGGAAAGATTATCCCTTATGTGCAGCCATTAAATTCTTGTTTATCTCATTATCTCTATGTGCCAGAAGAATTTTTATTCCGTCGCAAAAAACGATCTTACCAAGATGATTTGGTATTTTATGAATTACGACCTCTCAGGGAAGATTTAAGGAATTTGTTTACAAAAAATGTTATATACCTAAGACCCTTAAAACAAGAATTGGACATTTTGCTTTTGGAACCCTTGGACAAATGTGTTGATATTTATATGAAATCAAGGCGTTGTAAAACAGATAGGGAACTTAAACTTGAGAGATTTGTACACAATGTGGTGCCTGATGAATTGCTATTTGAAGAAATTAAACTTTTTCGATTTAAAGATTATGTAGACATTCCAGCTACTGTAAGTTCAGGGCCACCATTTAGAGAATTTCAGGATTCTTTTAAAGACTACTGCAAAATAAACACGAAAACAGTTCCTTTAAAAATAGACTAGTAGTATGAATAAATTAAAACCAGAGTTGTAGTGATTTAAATCATTTGACTAAAGATGTTGATTTAAATTACGATTTCAATCGACCACTTTTATTTGAAAGGAAAAAAATTTGAAGGATTGTATATATAGAGAAAAAATCAAACCTATTTTTTTATTCATGATTTTAATTATGAAACTATAGGTACATTTTAAAGAAAGTCAATTTGTACTTGAATGTCTAAGATATTTTCATGGTTCATAATGTAGATCAATGAGAATCTTTACCTAAATGACAACTAAGATAAACTTAAGATATTTGGATCAATATTCGGGTATTTTCATTAATTAAGTCTGTAAAATTATACATCTGTAAATAATGTCTGAAATTTCATATCACTGTGTTCATGTCATTTAATGTTATGTTCAACTATATGTATATTATTTGCTAATTGTTACATAGATTACTTTACTTTTAACCTGGTTATATCTTAGAGGTAACCAGGGTAAGCGTAACTTAGAGAATGCAAGCCCATTCAAATATCACAAAGGGGCAGGGACCCTGAGCTAAAAAATTTTCGATGTTCCAACTCCACTCAAGGTAATAAGCTAAAACTCAGGCTCCAAAAATTTCACTATATACACACTATTGAGTTCCAAATTATAATTTTAAATTTTTATTACTGAAAAGAGCATTATTAGTGTGTCGTAATTATTAGAATGCAAATAAATGCTGCATAACCCAATTTAAAACAAAATTAAGAGCAAGAATCTGAGAAACTGTCACACCTGACATTATGAAGTGATTTATGCCATCTCATATTTTCTCCAAAAAATTACTAAATGTTACACATCTTGTCAAAAGACAAAATCCAGAATTTTTTCGTCCCGCAGTGGACTGATCGTTAAGACTCGGTTCCCAGCAGATCACCGAAGTCAAGCATCACTGGCTACAGTCAGTGTGCGGGTGGGTGACCACTTGGATCAGCCTGTGTATTGGACCTCGTTAAACTGTTCTACCGTAAAGTGCTCAACTTCACGTGCAGGTCGTCAGGCTACTGAAGCGGGGCTGCTTTCCCCTCTGCAGAGGATCTAAATTGTGATGGCATGTCTTCGGATCATCCTCAAGGATGTTTCCCATACCGTCGCCAATAGCCCATTGTGCAGCTCTAGTGCGACATAAATGAACAACAACCAGAATTTTTTCTAGCAAAGTTGAGTTGTTCATTTTTTATGGCCCCCAAGAAGTTCAGAGCGTTGCAGGTAAATCTCAGTGTTTTTATAGAAAATCTGAGATGGTGTGTATTTCAAGTGTGTCACTCTCTCAGATTCTTGTTCTTAATTAAAATATATAAACCAGACAAAATTATTTGTATTTGTAGAATCATCCAGAAATTAAAAGCCCAAAAATCTTTGATTTTTTTATTAAAGAGTTCCAACTCCCTGCAAAGAAGAACCAAAGTAGATGTTGTGTTTCCAATGGCTTCTTATATTAAGTGAGAAAATGCTATTTTAACTAGAGACTTCATTGCATCAAAGTGATTTTTTGTCAAGATATGTTTGTTTTGAATGTAAGGATAAACAAAAGCAACTTTTTTGCATTTACTCACTTTCCTAGCATTCTGATATGCAATTGCCAACTAAAATTGTATTATATATATACAGAGATAAAAACTTTAAAATCTATTTTGCTTCTAAATAATGCATTAAATTTTTTGAAAGTTTTTAATGTAAATTCCTCATCACATCAAGCATGTTTTCAACATTAGAAGTCCTGTCCTGAAGGCTTACCTTTTTTTACTAGCTAATCCAGAATTTTTAACTCCATACCCATTTTTGTAAAAAAATTTCATGATGTTTTACTTTTGTGAAGAGTTTTAGCAAATCATCATTTTCTATGGGAAAATATCTTCAAAAGGCAAAACAAAAGAAAACATTAATATTAAAGGAACTTTTTTCCTTAATAATAAAAAATTATTAAGATATTTTTTTACAACTCTTTATGACAAATACTTATTTAACGAGACTCCAGGGATGTATCCAATAGTGATCCCATAAACGGAAGCCAAATCCACCTGTAACAGGTCCTGCATAAACCCCTGATATTGAAAATATAAGGAGAAAAAACTGTCATGGGCATTTTTCTTTGGGAAAGTAAGGGTAGGATATATCTATCACCTTTCTAACTTCTTATTTATCAGCGTTGCATCTCTTACGTTCAGCGATTTTGTGCCTGTTTGGTCGGTGTTGCATGCCATGTGACAAAGCGAAAAATTTCAATATTAAAACTTAATTTGTCATTACTTACCCGTCTTTTTAAAGTGCACGATTATTTTTTTATTTCTGAATATTGCTAAGTGATGGCACAACTAGTCCCACTTTCTTCACAATTTTTGCAATGATATTTACCACCTTAAATTGAAATCAAAATTATTATTTCTGTATTACAATTGTATGTCAAAATAGTTAAGATGTATTCAGAGAGTGAGTCTGAGTAAAGTGAATTTATTATCTCTCAGTTGGAAAATGATAGTTCTGATTTATCTAGGAAAAATTATTTTCCAAATTATTTTTTACCTAATTTTAAAAATTATTTTACTCAGATATTTATCTTAAACACCTTAAAGCAATAGAGTTAATAAATATGTTATCACAGAGCATTTTTTAAGATAAAACTAGGGTGCATTGCAGGGAAAACTAGAGTTCAGTGGACGGGACATCACATATTTCGAAACCAATAGGTCAAGCAAAAAACTGCTTGCTTACAAAAATATTTTGCATTTTCGAATTTAGGATAGAAAATATATAAATTTTCTGCAATAAAAAAAGCTTTATTTTAGGTCGGAAATGTTATGTTTCGAATTATTTAAATGAACCTGAACCATTAACTCCTTCTCATTTTACTGTTGGATCACGTTTAACTACTCTACCTTCTCCAAATAATTTTAATTTAACATCAAATGAGGTGAAATTCACCAAAAAGTGGACATGTAGATTATTATCGTTGGATCATTTTTAGAAAAGATTTTTTTTTAAGGAATATTTATTAGAGTTAAGATCTGTTATATTTTCTAAACAATCGAAAAATTTGAATACTTATAAAGTTGATAATGATAATATTAAGCGCCATAATTGAAAGTTGGGAAGGATTAAAAAAATTTTTACAGGTAGAGATTTCAAAATTAGACCATGTGAGATTCAATTCGAAAACAGTATTCTAAGAAGACCCATTGAAAAAGTATGTAACCTAGAAGTGTAATGAATGTTTAATGCATCCAATAAATGGATGCATGGTGGAAAGTGTTAAATAATGGCTAAGATTTATGATTTAAATTTATAATCATAGTTATATGGCACTATGCCAATGGTTAATTATTTCTCGCATGTTTGTTATACTTTTATTCTTTCTTGTGCTGTCTATATGAAATAACCATTGTGTTCATTTCTCCGTCATCATTTTATTTTGGAATCCAGGTATCTCTATAGAACCATTTATTAAATATAATGTGAACTGTATAATTTTTTTAAAATCTTCTGAAAATGTTTTACGAAAGATTTGCATACAATGAAATAATAAGGAGAATAAAATTGTTATTAAATTAAATCTTCTCTATTTTATCTTTACTGATTTATAAATATTGTTTCCTTTAAAAATTATTAAATAACAATTGCAAGTAATTTCTGTAATCTTTAATTAGACTTAATGTTTTTTTAATTATCAATTAAAATAAATTGATTTTTGAATGTTTATTGCTGCAAATATTTAATGAATAATATGAACCAAATTTTATTAATAAAATAATGGAACTTTTTCAGATCAAATATTTATATTTTTATAAGAAATGGGATTGCCAACCTTTTCGGGGAAGAATGCAACTGGCTTAAAGATAAAATTATACCATCCACTTCCAACATTCTAAAAAATATAGAAATATCATTTTTAGTATGATAATAAGATTTATGTATGCAAATAATTCTTTTTTTCATTTAAGTACGAGTAGAGGAATTATAAGAAATATAATTAAAACAAAAATTATAAATTTAGGTTTTATTGTTAGTAAAAATTTTAAAGTTTTAGTCAGTATGTTATGCATAAATAGTTGAATAAGTAAATTATTTAATTCAAAACTGTTACTAAACAGTCAGTGATTAATAATTTTTTTTTTTATTCATAAATTTTATTTTTTTACCTAGTCATCTATATTAGGAGTAGTTCTTGAAGTTTCTAACAAAATTAGGTTTTTATTGAATTTATTATGTTTGTAAAAGTTTGTTCACATTTTTGTTCCGTTGATTAAGGGGCCGTTCAAAAAGTACGTACATCCCGAAGGGGGGAGGAGGGGGTTTGCTATTATGTACGGTTTTGTACCATGGGGAGGGGGGAGGTATACAAAGTATGTACTTTATAAACATACACCAAATTTAAGTTTGACTTTATCCTACACACTCCTTAAGTAAATATTTAATTTTATTTAAAACATAATTATTTTAATTTCTATGAAAAAGGGGGGTAGACTAATAAAATGTACGTACTCTAAGGGGGGGAGTAAGACCTTATGTACGAAGGGGGGGAGGGGTTTAAAATTTCTCCATTTTTGTGTACGTACTTTTTGAACGGCCCCTAAAACATTCAATTGTATATGTTTGCCAAATTATGTAAACATGAAGAATTATTTGTTGATGCAAATTTTAAAAATTAAATTTCAAGTGGGATTTTTATAGTATATTTTCTAATTTTTCAATAAGTTTTCAGGTGTCACTGCTATGACTCAGTGGGGATATAATTACTCAGTATGTCAATCTTCAATTATCAAAAGGTACCTCAAGATGGAATTAAGTTTACATGTTTTATATACTAGTGAATTGGTATTTAATATTTTTAGTGGTAGTTGTGGTTGACTAGTCGTGTTCTACAACGAAAATAAAGACATATCTTCACAGATCTTAACTTAGTATGTACAAATGAATAATAAAAAAATAAAAATTGATATATAAATAATTATTAGCAATTTAAAAGCATACTAATTCAGGTTCGTTAAATTTAATTAACATGTCATTTAGCAAAAATTAAAAACTTACAAAATCAGTGTAGTTACACAACAAGTTAAATAATAACAAAAGAAAATCAGCAATTTATTAATTACTACATTTGAAACTATAAAATTGGGCTCAAACATCTGTATCATTATCGTTTTGTGTGTAGCACATGCCCAATGAATTATTTGAGCATTTCAGCAAAAGTTAATTAAAAATAAGAATTTGCAAAATGTTATAGGACTAACAGAGACTTGTTTTTCATTACAAACATGGGCACAACAAAAATAGCTATTTTTGAATTAAACTATTCTTCAAGGCCGCTGACTTCTGGAAGAAAGTATTGGATTATGATCTCTCTACCCCTCAATTTCTACACTAACAATTCTATTGATATTAACTAAATTTTAGGCGTGGTATGTCCAAGACATGGTGAAGATTTGCAACAATCAGTATTTTTTTAAATATTTCTACAATTTAATTTTTTGTGTAAAAAATTCTATTTTTTACAATTAATAAACCTAATTCTATCCATGTACCTGTAAAAAAAACGTTTTAAACAAGCATTTTACCACAGTTTGCTTGGTGTTGACCCACATGGGAACAAGTTTTCTGTGTATAACCAACAATAATCCTTGGTTTATTATATTGCTAATTTTTATTATATTGCTTATATTATTTTTATTGGTTGATATTACTTTTGAAAACAATTTTAATAACTTCTAATTCATTGGAAACATTTCTCACTGAAATAAAATGTATATCTTATGTTTTTGCAATCATTCTGTATACAGAGCCTAACTAAGGCGGGGGCATACCGGGGCAGCTGCCCCTGGCCCCCATATCGAATAAAAAAAGTTTATTTTGCGTTTCCTTCTTTATTGAACTTTTTTAAACAGAATATCAGTACAGTGTAAAATCTGTCAGTTTTATGTTAACTTCTTCATTAATATCGTCGCACACATTCTTCGTTTGAACACTTAATATATTTCATTAATCCCGCTAAATTTTCACAATTACGATGGACATATTTGACCAATCAAAAGCCTGTATTTTTACCTATCGCAAAATGCATTATGTTTACAAGAATACGGCTTTCTGATTGGCTTAATTGAGCTATCGTAATTGCGAAAATTTAGCAGAATTCCGCCCTAATGTCAGCAACGATATGAATTTTTCGCAGCTAGATGATAAAATTAATAATTGGAAACTGCCCCCCTCTTTATAACTATTTTACCTTCAAGTCAATTTTCTTGTTATGTATCTAGAATGAGGTGAAAAAGTTAAATACATCCATAAAGTTCGGTTCTTCATTACTGAAGTAGTGAAGCAAGGGGAGGCCCCAAAAGAAGTTTTTGCCCCAGGGCCCCAATTAGGCTAAGTCTGTCTGTATAGATATAGGGAAAAAATCATAGCTGAAATCCAAAAAATCAATATAGAAAACTTGTGCATATTATTTAGAATTTTCTCTGATAATATTTTAAACAACTTCTTCATAGTTTCTACTTCTGACCATTTTATCGACATACAATTTCATGGACAGGCCATTTCCTTGATTAGGTCTTTTCATCGATAGGTTCATGCGTAATTTTGGACTTTACTTTGGTAACTTTTTTTAGGATCTATTTGCTTTTTGTTGTAATTTAGTCTATCTTTTCGCAAAATATTTTTGCTATTTATGAAAATAGTATTATATAATTTTTAGAACCATTTAAAAAAAACTGATAAAGCTCAATCTTTTAGTTGTACAGAGGGCAAAAACAAAAAAATATATCACCCGGAATAACTTTCGTTCTAATGATCGGATTTTCACGTACAAAGTGTCAACCCTAATGGTTTCTAGAGATAACTTCAAATACGCTAATTAATTTGCGCTAACTATTAGTTAAGTTACGAAATCAGACACAGAAACGCACTTTCTCTGAATAAACATATCTATATATATATTACATTTTTGGATTCTCGACCCAAAAATAGGGTTGTTGACAAAATTTCGAAAAGATTGGATCATAAATTAGGAGGGGGGGCTAATAAGTTACATGTATTTTGCGATAGTCCCAAGAAACAGACAAGCAAAATCGCCGCCGCAAGTGAATATTTTAAGAAAACCCATGCACTAATTCAAGAGAGAAATACTTAGTTTCACTCCATTGCTAAGCAACCAAGTTCAGACTATTAAAAAAAAAAAAAGAAATAATGTTCTGTGATCGCTCAGTTGTTGTAGTTCATTTACGTCGCACTAGAGCTGCACAATGGGCTATTGTGCAGAGATGTGCTCTAGGCAATCGACAATTTTTCAACTGATTTCTGTCCAAAAAGCAAGGATTTTTTTTCTTCTTTTCTCCGTTGAAAAGAAAATTTGAATCAATTTATAAATGATCTATGATTTTCAAAGCTTTTCGAATTTGAATACATGAACTTTTTAACAGATATTATTTGTTTTTTTTTTATGTTGTTTTTAATTTCATTTAAAAAAAATTTAAATATGTTATGTTTAAGAATAACGTATTGAAATAATGTTGCCTATTGTATGATTCAGTGTTTAAAAAATCATTGTATTCTGCCAGATATTTAGGTTACATGGTTTTCTTCGGATAAAAATCATTTTCAAATGCAAATAGCATCCTGATGTTTGGCGCAAATTCACCATAAAATGTCACACATGTTCTTCGATTACGATAAGCTACATTTATTGGCGATCGAAATGGGCTGCAGAGCAGAACTCTTTTCCTATGGCAACACTTCACATGCTTTCCCCATTAGCGTGTGGAAAGTCATAGAGGAAGGAAGCACGTTAGTTTCTCTCTTGATTTTCACATAGATTAAAATCCTTTAACTTAAAAAACTATATGGAACTGAAAACTGCATTAAACATAGTTCTAAAGAAAAGTATCATAGAAATTTAAAAAAATATTTTCATTAAATAAAAAGGAAAAATATTACGAAAAGGGAAATTATCGTAGTACATTCCTATACAACTGAAAAGAGGAGGCGAGGGAAGGGAGAAGGGCTAAAGGCATGAAACCGGTCTCTCCCCAGATGGCGTATTCGAGTGTTGCGATCGCGAATACCAACTCTAACATATTAGAGATCACAACACTTGAATACGCCTTCTGGGAAAAAGAGCGGTTCCATGTCTAGAGCCTCCTCGCTTCCCTCTCCTCCTCTACTTAGATGTGCAGTGCACAAAACAAAAAAGATATCACTCTGAATAACTTACGTTCTAATGATCAGATTATCACGAACAAAATTTCCATATTAATGGTTTCTGGGGGTGACATCTTATATGTTAATTAATTAGTGCTAAGTATTAAGTTACGAAATCAAACTGAAAAACAAGCCTTCTCTGAATAAACATGTACTTTTTTTTAATTTTTTTGCGTATTTGAATTCTCGATTCTCAAATTAGGGGTAGACAAAACTTAGTTGTAAACTAAAAAAATTGGTTCATAAAGTAGGAGCTATTTACTTTTGTAGATAGTCCCAAATAAGGGGCAAGCAATGTCGCTTCCGCAAATGGAGTAAATTAAGATGACCATAAACTAATTCAAGAGAGCAATATTCAATTTTTCTATTCTGCTAAGCAACCAAGTTGAGACAATAGAAAAAAGAATGAACTGAAAACTGAAGATTTTTTATTCAGAATTTTGTGATATCTAGCTCGGAAAGGTCTATGTATTAATAGTTAATAGAAAGGTAAATACCGCTACTATGATTTCTTATATATATATCTGATTCGATACTCTCCTTTTAAACAGAATCCTTAAAATACTGAAATGGTGGCACAAAAACTTATAAGATAAAATATTCTATTTCATTAACTCAAAATATCTGGTCTCAAAATTTTTAAGTTAAAAATAACTTCATAGTTCAAATATTGATGCTACTGTTCTCTTACTTTTCTAAAGACCACAAGAATCCTGTTAAAATGCATATGTTTACTTTTAACAGCATAAAATCCTTATCAAAATAATGATCAAGACCCAAAGATAAAACGTATAATTCATGATAAAACTTTCACTAGCTTCAAAAAATATGAAGAGGGAAATAAACGTCGACATGTTTGCAGCGTTCGAATATAAGCGCCCATTCTCAAGACTCGTCAGGCGTGAATGGCTTGCGACGTTAACTATTGGACGCTTAAAACATGTCTACTTTTATTATCATCTATTGTTTTTTAAATCGATGAAATTTTTATTTTTTCGATTCAGTTACTTGGGATTATTCATTTAGTAACACAGTATATTAAATTACTTCACGTGATATTAAATTAAGTCTTACGTAAGATAAAGGCATAGGTTCTCAAGATTGAAAAAAATAATTATTTGTCAATACTTCTAAAGAAATCATTGCAGTACAATTTTTTTTTTCTGCTAGTCTTAATAACATTTTTAAGGACATAAAAAAATTCAGTTTAAAATTTAAATTTCGAAAGCCAAATGTGAAAATGGAATATCTTCTAGCACCAGGAATCAAAATTAAACAGTTACAAGGACAGCTATTTCAAGCAAGTTAGCGTTTCCATCCCTCGAAGTTGTTTGAAAAAGTATTTTTCATTTATAAATTCCAAAGTTTATTCTACATATATTTTAGGGCGTACTTTGATCGAGTTTGCTTAAAATAATTTATTCCAGCTATATAATTTAATTAGTTTATAGTATTATAGGCAACGAGGCTTACATCGCATATCCTTAACCTACTTGATAGGACCTTTAACTTTTAAACAGTTATACCTAAATAAAATATTATAAAAGGAATACATTCATTTGAATTAAATTTTCTCTAAAAACAACTGCAGAATAATTCAGTCCATATTTGGAAGATTATCTTTGTGGGGAGAGACCATTAGATAATGTCAACCTTTGTCTAGCAAAAGGTGTCAAGTTAGCATGTCTTATTTGATGTTTAATAATCGCAGTGGTAGTTAAGTTATAATATTTTATGATTATTATAACAAATATTTTTTTTTCTTTCTCACTTTTTCTGATACCTTAAATGGCTGCTATTTAAAATTTGTACTTTCATATAGGATTTTTTATTTTTATTATAAAAACTTAACAGTTAATATATTTAATGTTCATTGCTATTGTAATAAAAATTCAACAGGTTTTCAAAAAAAAAAAGTTGAGGCTCGAAAAATAAAAATCTTGAGGGGCAGTTTTTTGTCACGTCTGTAAAAAAGGCCCATTTGGTTTTTTATTTAAATTTGTCATGCAAGAGATAAAATGTTTACTTTAGATACATGATTTTTCAGGAGATAGATAAAATTCAGTCACATGATGTTGATGCTTTAATACAATGCAGAATAAAGCTTGTAAAAAATATACTAAATTTATCAAGTCAGTAATAATAAAGGGAAGGTGCAAGTGTCACTAACAGAGTATTTTACATCAAATAATTCTAATCTACATCTTAACTTGTTGCCATATTTTATTAAATGTGAATTTGTTATGCCTAATAAATTTTCATACCAGAAAAAAAAAATTCACATACTTTTTAGTTACTCATTAATTAGAATTAAAAAGGAGACAAAATTCTACTTTAAAAATAATTTTATTTACAATTCATAAAAGTTTCAGCTTGTTTTTCCATACTTTTTTCTGGCAATTTCATTCAATCCTTTTCTATTCCTTGCAATCTCTATGGCTAAAAACTGAACACGAAGCACTGCAAAAGTTAAATATATGTTTACTTAGAACCAGCATGTTTAAAATTGACAATAGTTGGCAGAAAAGCTCCCTGCATATGCACATTGTGTTTGTTTTAGCTGATGACTAACTTTTTTTATTGCTCAGAATATTCTGAAGCTTCCCTTACAAATGTTTTGTTTGCAAAAAGCGTTTTTCAAACAATGCCCACAATTTTCCAATTAACATGCACAAGGAGAACATTTTCTTGCCAATTATTTACAGGAATGTAAATCCAATGAGAATTAACAATAAGATGAAAACTAATTTGTTTTCAGGAGAGAAAATGTTTTAGAAATAGTATTTAATTTTAGAAATAGTCTTGCATTCATGTTATAACTGTTAAAAACTCATGGATCACAGAATTCTTACTCATCCTGAAAACAAATTAACAATAAAAATTTTATCAGTTAGTTAGCAATATTATCAGTTTTATTTAAATGCCTAAAATATGTAATGTTCGGCTGATCAATGAATCCAAAAGCAAGGATCAACTGATGTTATTCATCAAATACTCAGCAATTTGTTCACTTTAGAGATCTTGTTTACATCTCAGTAAGCAATTAGCATACACACTTATCTTGTTTAGGGTCATTAATAGTTAATATTAAACATTTAGTTGTTGCATTAATGTTATGTAAATTAGATTAAAAGATAAATAAGGATGGGTGACCAGTACTCGTGCTAGCTGGCTAGTCTCAGGTCATAGTGAGTAATATGCCCTAATAATTAAAAATGCTGTTGGAGAAACCCATCAGATGTGAGAAACCACAATATGCAAAGAACTCGATTCCTTGTATATCTGTAGCTGTTGGCAGCATTGTTGTCAACAAACGTTTGAGTTAATGTCAAGTAACAATCTATCTCATTTAGGTGAATGCTTGAAATGTATAAAAAGTTTTCCTACTATTCACCTCTACTATCTCCGTTATTTCTTATTTTTCTACTATTGAGCAGTTATATGTGTGAGCCAACCTCAAGGTACAATTACATTGGCAAACAAGAGGCTTGACATTGGCGAGTCGTGTTCTGGTGAAAGCAGTGGTACTTAGATTGATGAGCCAGTCATTAGAGGAGACCTTGGATGTCTGGAGTTTTTGCATTGTTTGGTCAAGTTACTAAGCCTGAAGCTCTGAGTCCTGCTAATTGAAGGGTATGTCACCAAAGGTGACCGAATTTTAATTTAGTGATGTGTACTGGGAAATTTCGCTAATGTAGCTTGGAGTTTAAACATCGAAAGGGTAGTGCTACATAGTACTTGCACCTCACATGTTAATTTACTTTATTCTTTTTTAATTGACCCCACCTTATGTTAAAATTTTTGTGATAGGTTAATTTTTTTGTTTTGAAACATAAAATTTGAACAATAGAATTTTAATTTAGGTTGATTCAGTGGAAGTAATTGAGAAGTTAGGAATAAGTTTTGGGAGCATTGCATTAAGAGATTAGTTTTTTTTAAGGGTGCATTTTGTTACTATTGTATGTTGATAGGTATTAGAAACTTAGAAATCAAAGTGTTTGGCCTAAGTATATTAGCAGCTATAATTTTTATATAAGTGTAGGATCTCTCGTATATGGCGTTGAGTCTGCTGTGTTGCCGGGCAAGTAGGGTACAAGCTACCATTCAAGAGCTTGTAACTAATTTTTTGGAGAGTAAAGCAAGGAAAATGTTAGAGAATTTACGGGAGCAGTAGAGCAAGGGTCTCATTTTTTTAGTTATGTTGAAAAATTAAAATAAACTATTTCAAACTTAACAGGGAATGCGAAAATGTGGTTCCAATATTGGCAATATCAAGTTTCAGAATTAACGTGGGAAGTATTTAAATATTATATTGTGAAATAGTATGGGAAAGAAAATGATCAATTCTTAACAATTCAGGATTTTATGGCAATAAGATTTACACCTGGGAATGATTTTGAACATTTAGTTTGAGTGTTCTGGGATGCTTACCTGCAGTGGCCACCATTGACTGAAAGGTTGAAAATTGGGGACAGGATAGATGAGGTTATGCGGGGCTATGTAGCATATATGTTTTCAAATGCCCAAATACTGTTCACTGGCAAAAATGATTCAACAGTATAAGCGCTTTGGAAATTGCAAAAGAATTTGAAATAATGATCGTACAGATAAGGTAGTAGTTAAAATAGCACCCTGAGAGACTGTACCTGAGCGGGCTAGTTTTTCAGGGGACGGGAGAGTTGGCGTGACATGCTTCAAGTGTGAAAACTGAACTATTTTGCATGAAATTGCAGGATGAGTATCCGGTCGAGAAACTGACATTCAACATTGCGGGCAGGGTACTGATGTTAGGGACTAAATGTCTGCTTTAGGAGGTTGTTTCATTTTTAGGAGGTTGTTCGTGTTCCTTCAGAGCAAGGATCAACACGGGAGCAGATATTAGTCTAATAAGAATGCATGTTGCACAGATGTTGAAGGGTGATCGGTGGTTATGGGATCATCACAGTGTATCCAGTATTCGGACAGTCTCAAAAGCAGAAATAGCTTTACAGGGGCGGTTGGATAGTCTTCTTTCTCAATTGCCAGGTTCTGCCACAGATACGGCATGATCGGAAATGTACTATGCAGACAGAGGAGTTCCTTTATTCATCCGATCCTTCATTACACAAGTGCAAATTACGGTTTTGAAAACAGAAGAAATCGTACTATTTGATAGAGTGTCAAACTTCTTTACAATTCCCAGTTTTGAGGAAAAATTTCATTTTTCTCCTGACTTTTTTTTTAAGTCTATAGTTTTTCCTTCACAAGTATCGATATTCTTGGTGCTTACAAAAGCCTGTAAATATTTGGGTAGTCGGACAGAGCGATGGATTAGAGCTCAAGGAAAGAGGCTCAATGATGGATGATGAGATCGCTGCTAGAGGTAGCGAAGAGAGCATTGCAGCAGGATCATCTAGAAAGACAAGAGTAAAAATTGATTTCCCAAAATTGGCAAAATTTCAGCATCAGAGTTCATCATCATTCTCTCATATTGCTCCAAGGGAGTGTTCCTAACTTATTTAGCAATATTGGTGGATCTGTGGTTGGGAGTCTAGTCTGGTGTTTGGTTGTAGACCACATGAATAATTTTTTAATTCTGTGAAACTGGTTAAGCCATCCAAATGAACAGAAGCATTGGCAAGCAAAAAATAAAAGATATAATTTTTTATTAGGGATTTATTGGTTCACATTCAAGGAATTTTGCGGCTTACTCATTCTTGAATTTGGAGCTTCCCTGGTCTCTTTTGTTAGGTTATACCTAAATTTTGTATTTTGTGTGTGTTAGCTTGCGTCCTTCCTACGGGAGTGTTGTGAGGTAAAAATGTTTAGTAGGTCAGGGTAGTATGTAACTTTCCGTAGATCAGCAAATCTAAAAGCAATGATCGACTGACATTACTCATCAAATACTTAGCAGGGTTTTGTTTACTTTAGAGGTTTTGTTCATTCCTCTTTTGGTAGTTGCCCGATGGCCTTCAGGGGACAGAAAGATCGCAATGTATGTTATCAACACAGAATCTTTCTGCAATATTAGTTGTAAGTGGACAATTTGCATATATTTATCTTTCTGAGTGATTTTAAAAATTTAAACATTTGTCCTGCTCCTTAACACAACATTTAGATAAAAAAATTCTTCTATATAACAAGCACAATGTTTACAGCATTTAATTTAGAAGACAGAAGTTGCGTCGTAATGCAACTGCTGGCGCTTTGGTGAGTTTGAATGATGCCATTAATGCTAACCCTTTTTCCCACTCATTAGTTTGTGGTTGGATTTAATTGTGAATCATTTGAATTACATTTTGTTACAAATTTCGTTGTTTTGGTAAATATATTCCTCTATGGTGAAGTTTCAGTTCATTGGGACCATATGATTGTTGCCATATTCACTTGAGATATAATATGTTATGTTTACTGTTAATTATTAATTAAACTGTTATTTGTTCATAACTTTTTCGCTGTACTTCATAATTAGAATTTGATTATCAATGGTATTTGTCATAAATTGGCCTTGTACAGCAACACTGGTGAGGAATCTAAAATTAAACTTCCTGGAAGGTAAAGTCCCAATTTGATTGGGTATGGGTGATCGTACACATAGCAGCGTTCGTACACATAGCAGAGATGGGACGGCTCAGCCTGAGTCTAATATGGGGGATTGTTTACTGGAAAAAGGTTTCAAGCTGAAGTAGGCTCAGATTCATGATAAAATTTTCATTAACTTTTTTACAACTTTAAAAAAAAATATTTAGTTATTAAATATAAAAAATTTCAGGGATCTATTTTTTTTTGTTCGGAGTTCTTGCTTCGTAAGGCTAGTACTAATCGTCAATGCCTTATTTAGCTTAATATTTTGAGTTTCTTTCATTTTAACCATCTTGGAGTTTCAATTGGTTTAGTTTTTTCACTTTTCTTTTTCTTCTACAGGTTGGTGATGGAAAAGCCTTTAATTTACTAATTTCCTTTCTTAGACATCAAAGGCTGAGTAACAAGATTGCAATATTTTGCCTTTATCCAGCGTATATTTCGATCGCTAAATAATCCTATGTACCGTGAGCTCATCTATAACACATAGCCTCAAATAGCTAATACACCACATCTCCTCCTTATGGGAATTTAAAGGTCTAGTCTCTAAGGAGGCCGCCTGATCCTTTGTTATCTTCTTGGTTGAAATGCAATTTGTTAAAAGGTTGTAGATGGAGTACTTCTCGGCAAAGCAGTTGGACTTTGTTTCTTGGTTGGAGATGATTGACCAGTTTCCAATGTTGATTTGACTGGTTCAGAGTGTTTTTGGATATCTCCACCAGGATCAGTGGATGCAGGAGAAGTATAAGAAGTGCCGATGTGAAGAGTTTTACTGTTAAACCTATTTTGAAGAAATAAGAAATAACATTCACATTCTCTGCTTGCATAACCATAAACACCAGCAAGTAAAATAGAGGCCTATTTTCAGGGTGGGTGAAAAATTAAAGATCATTCTGATTAGTAGACAGTCATGGAAAAAAAAAAACATAACCTTTTCCTCCTTTGGAAAATGGTTGAATCTATCCCTTATCCACAAGAACAGGTTTTTTAGTGACGTTGTATTTTTTAAATATTTTTTTTTCTCCATTTTTGCTTCCCATTTTGGGAAGTTTTTTTTTTTTTTTTCTTTTTTTTTTTTTTTTTCTTTCTATTTGCTGGGCAGCATTTCAAGGAAATCTTACCTAAAATGCCAAAATAGAAACTTTTTTAAATTAAAATATAGGGCAAAGCACTGCTTTTTTAAATATAGAAAACTTTATGGCACTTTTTCAAAAATATAGGAAAAATAAGAAATATAGGACAACTGCGAAGACAGCAAATTCAAAAAAATCATGCATATACATTTTTTCCCTTTATTGATTGAGATGTAGAATTCTGAAAACATTTATAGGATTTACCAGTGATCTGATAAATATTTCAGTGAATGTGTGATCCAAAATATTTTGATCAGGAGAGAAGTCATAGGATTGTCTATTTCTAAAATTTTTATTACTTTGTATAATTCTTAAAATATTTCAGTTGCTTTACTAATTTTATCTCAATCTACAATAATTGGCTTAAAAGAATTTTCAATTAAAAAAAGAAGAAAAAATTTTTGCTTTGAAAATCCTATCCCTCATTACAATTGTATAGCTGTTTGACATGGTTCAATCTCTTATTAGCTGTGAGAGGTACTACATGTTAACTTCCATTTACATTTTGCTTTTTGTTCTAATATTCGCTTTCCTTACAGTATAAAACTATTTATGGATCAATAATTTAAAGATAAAAATTTGTTTAAATAATTATTACCTAAATTTTGGCAATGTGCGTTTTACATTTGCCCCTTAAAAATATGGGTAAAAAAAATATAACTTTTAATAAAAATTTTAAAAAATTTGTAAAATATTAACATACCTAGCTTTGTATTTTCTTCCGTATATTCACCAGTAGAATCTAAACGAACTAATGTACCAAATTTGGCATCTTCAACTTTATCACTGAATCTTTCTATAAACTCTCGCCATTTCTGTAAAGCAAATTAAAGTGTTACCTTAGTTTTTCAAAATCGAAGTAACTATAATTTACATCATTTACTAAGGAAATTTATTAAAGAATTATAATTAAAACACATGAAGAAAATCTAATTTCAATTTCAAAAGAAAATGACCTGAAACATGTATATTAAAAGTATTTTCTGAGTTATTATAAAACATTTTCATTCTTTACACGAGGAGTAGACTATACAAGTATGAAAATCATCATATACTTATTACAGGGGGGAAATTTATAACACAAAAAAAAAAAATAATAAGATGAAGAAATATAACCTGTATGATAAATAGAAATGTAGAAAACCAAACATTTTAATTAAATGGTTCTTGACGGGAAAAAAAACTACCGCGCGTATTGTACTTGCCTATGTTTAAATATCAACTTCTGTCGGAATTAAGCGATTTATTTGTCATCAAATACAATCCATTCTATAATTTTACAAAGACTAAAAAATTAACTTAAAGTATTTCACACTAACATTTCTATGAACATTTTTCAGCAAATCCAATGTTATTTTGCTCATAACCTCAATGTTTGAATTTTTAAAAAAAAAAAATAAACAAAAAGAATAAATAAATTCAATAAAAAACTTACTTGTTTATTTTCTTTACTATCTAAACTTTCAGCACTAATCACGTCTAACTTAAAGTCGGGGAACTCTTTTAAAAAGGCCTCATATAACTCATCATCACAATTTGTTAATTTTAACTTTTCTGTAGGCACAGATGTAATGAGCTAAAAGCATTTTACATAGAAGATAAATAATACAATGATCTCATATATTATATTAACTACAAACATCATACATTAAAAATAAAAACTGAAGCAGAAATAAGAATATTAAAGAGGTGAAATAATTAGACAGAGAGGATAATAAAAAACATGAAAAAGTGAAGTAATGAGTGAAGAGTCACTTGCACAGCAGGTTGACTAATGAAGGGTCGCAGACATATTTAGTCATGTTAGTGTCAAATTTTGATAACTTTTATACAAACATTAGTACTCCAAGCACTAATTTTTTTTATCAATAAAATTACTAACATATCTGCAGAAAATTAAATACTTTATTAATATTCATTCAAAA
Organism: Parasteatoda tepidariorum; assembly: GCF_982258835.1. NCBI lineage: Eukaryota > Metazoa > Arthropoda > Arachnida > Araneae > Theridiidae > Parasteatoda > Parasteatoda tepidariorum. Next base: position 13,646,448 of record NC_141766.1, on the reverse strand, counting down.
ATGAAAAAACATATATTTCCCCCTTTTTATCTATTATCTTACCTTTTATATAGATATTTATATTAGGGGAACCAGAAAGTAATGTCGTTTTGGCACATTAAATATTTGTTAGTCTAAACCAATTCATTTTTTCCCGATCTATTTTGATTTGGCACTGAAAGGTTGTTGCTAACAAGGGTGAATACATTAATGATTAAAAATAAAATCTTGATAACAAATATCAAATGCACCAAAACGACATTAATTTCTGTTCCCCCTAATATATATATATATATATATATATATCAGGGTTGGATTTTTGCCGTCAAAAACTGGTTTTTGACATGACAGTGGTAAAAACCGTGTTTTTACCGGTAAAAACCATCAAAAACCTACTGTTTTCCTTAATTTATGGCATATAGCAGACAACATATTATTTTCACATAATTGCCTTTATAAATGAATGTTGTAAATGATTGCTATTGATTTTGCAACTATATAAATGTATTCTTATAGAAGGATATACATTCATATAGAAATATTGTAATATACTTATTGAAAATAGAGATACTTACTTTTATCATTATAGCTGGAATTGCAAAGGATTCAAAATTTTGCACTTCTTAATTGTTAGAAATATATAAACAAACAAAAAAGCTTGGAACTATTAATAAATTCAAGAACTAAAAAGAAGAATTTCAAATTTGGCATTTCTTAAATATTAGAAATAAGCTAAACAAAACTTGTAACTACTAACAAACTCTAAGTCAAGAATGACTTGACATTCTTCAATAATGTTATATGCCAAACAAAATGATGCTTGGAAATGTTGAAAATTTTGTTTAGTATCCTAATATTTTACTTCAATTAGTATGTTTTGATATAATTATGTTGGGAAAATGCAAGAATCTGCTCTTAATATCTTTTAACAACTTTTTTTCTAATTTTATTGCCCAAAGATGAATTAATTTTAAATTATAAGCAGTTAAACTCAAATAAAAATGCAGTTTTACCAAAACTATGGGTTTTTAACACTTTTTGACGTTTTTGACAGAGGGGATTTTGACATGACAGTAAAAACCATGGCATAAACCGGTAAAAACCGTCATGTGTCAAAAACTTGCCAACCCTGATATATATATATATATATATATATATATATATATATATATATATATATTGTGTATAGTAAATATAAATTCTGAAAAAAAAATTTAATGAGAAATACAAATTTGAATTAAATATTTTAATTAAAAAAATTTTATAGATTAAGAAGAAAAAAATCAAAACAAAACCATTCTAGTACAAAATAAGATTAAATATTTATTTGGCATTATACTTCAGTTTTTTTTTCTATTTCTTGAATTATTCACGTTTTATGAATTAACATTTAACAATGAATGTTAGCATTACTCTCACATTCTGTCACTGGAAATTGCACTATTGCAGGTTGTTCTATAGTGAATGCATGCATTTTTAAAGCAATTTTGCATTAACTGCTATCATGAAAGCTGGTTAAATAATTATAATGTAATCATCAATCACACCTAACTTCTTTTAAAATCCTAAATGATGAGACTACTATGCTATAAATTTCTGACACCATTGCAAATGTTAACTTCTCATTTTGACAAAATGCCGGCCAGGTGGCCGAGCTGTTAGCGTGCCCGACTGCGAAGCCAATGGCTGCGGGTTCGAATCCCGCTCTGGGCATGGATGTTTCTCTCTGTGTTGTCCTCTGTTGCGTGTGATGTGTGAATGTGTCCCGCCCTATGAACGGGTTTGTGGCAGTGTGGCGTGGGTAATGTTGCTCGCCTCCGTGACTTAGGTTCACAGGTGCCCACTGGGTAACGCTAAATGAGCAACACTTCCGAAGTGAAGAACGAAAAGTTCAAGTGCCTGCCGTTATTAAAAAAAAAAAATTTACAAAATTATCTAGATTTATTTAGGAGACAGTGAATTTTTTATTAAAATCACATTATAATCAAAGTTATCAATTCTTCAAAATGCAATTTTGAGAAAATTTCATTTAAAACCCTATTTTAACCACATGCATCTCATTCACATTTATAAGAGTTTCAAATTAAAACTTAAAGCAAACTTTTTTAAAATATACTTACTGTAGAACTAAGAGAAAACCAATTTTGATATTGGAGTTACATGCTGTATCATTAGTTATAATAAAATTATATTTCTTCTTGAAATAAAATTTCAATACGAATTTTGATGAACAACAAATCTGTTCAACGTTAAATAATATTATAGAGTAAAGTTACTTTTCATGCACTTATAGTGCTTTTTTATTTTAATGTAAGTCTTTTTAAAAACTCATAGATTTTCCTATAAACCTTTAACTTCAGAAGATAATAAATTATAAAAAATATTTGTGATCTCGAAAAAATTTGTTTAACACTTTATAAAAAAAAATTTTTCAAAGAGGAATATTAGTAATAAGAATGACAAATCATTAGATTGAAAATGAATACACAGCAAAAAAAAATTTTTCAATATATTTCCATTTTGCTTATCAAACTTTTGGTTGTAAATACTTTTTAGACTAATTTAACAAAAATTATAAAACAAAGCTATTTGCAGTATTATCTAATAACACCATTCTCAATCACTCTTGAAAAAAAAAAATGCATTTTATACTTTTTTATAGAATTCAAAATCGTTAAAACATTTCTTTATAAGTATTAGCTGCAATATTTATAGAAAATTTATAGAAATAACTATTAATTTTCTATCAAGTAGAAGTTTATAGCCGAATTATAAATGTTATTTTGAAGAGGGAACCTTATACTAATAGAGAATTTTAGTTTTGAAAATCAAAGAAATATTTTTAACAATTAGGTATCTGAATTAAAAAAACTAAAGACAACCAAATTTTTGTACTAATGTGCCATTGTTAGTGGTTTTTTTTATACATAATTATGTTAAAATATAAAGATTATTTTAATCAACTAAATACAAATTGTTATGATAGAATGTTTGTCTTCATTTCAAAGAAGAAGAAAAATAATAGCGAGCTAGTTAGCTATACGCATGTTTGAAAGTGAACATGTTTGGATAGAATTTTATTTTAATTCTCACTAGCTTTTTCATTAAAAAAAAAAAAAATAGCAAGCTTGTGTCAGAGAGATTAATAAACAATTAAAAAATTAGATACATAACTTTTAGGTTTAGAAATTAAAATTCTTACATTGAAATGAATTTCCATATGTTCCACAGCAGTACCTGCCCAGGCAAGTGCAATTTGAGGCTGAAATAATAAACAAATGACCACATTAATTCTAATGTGTAAACCTAATAAGAAGATGCTCTCTGCAATTCGGCAAGTTTTGATATTCAAGTGTGATAAGCAACAAATCTGGACACAGTAATTATAGCATGTTATCTTTACAGATTAATCTAGATCCTGTATACAGTACCATGATGGTCACATTTGTAAAGCAGCAGCATGGAAAAAGTGCAATGTAAACTTACTCTCAACATGGTCTAATTGACCGAACACTTAAACAAATGGTATAGGTGACATAACTGTTGTTCACATTCCTGATATTTTGAACAGCAGCCATTACATTTCTGATGTGTTAAGACCTATGGTCTTCCTAAGACTATGTTTCAGCAAATCACTGTAAAAGTTCATGCTATCTATACAGTCTAACTTTCAGATAAATAAAAATTAATCAGTTATTTAATAATTATATAATAGTAGATAAACTAATCAAAAAATGCAATGACAAATAACAGATCTATTAGTCAAATTAATTTAACACTTTTTTAATTAACACTAAAATGAAATAGTGACCATTGTTTTAATATGGTTAAAATTTGAACTGCCAAGCTAGTAGCTAAAATGTAAATTAATTATATCCACAAAACACAAAGCGAGATATTCCGTGTTGTACAGTCTTGTGTACTTAATCATAAATTCTAACATTTAATTATGATTCAACCATTAGCTATAATTAGGGCTACAGGTCTGTCGTGGCACAAGTGTCCTCTTTTTTTTTCTTCTAAAAACTGCAAATTTCTCAATGTTTCTATGTGTCTAAGGAACAAATATGTAACTTTCCATTTTTAAAGCATGTAATTTTTTTTTACCTTATCCACAATTAAAAATATTAAGCTATTTCACTACTAAAAAAATCAATCATTCTCCTTTTATCTTTATCTTTGCAAAGAAAGGAGAGAAAATGATACTGCTCATGTGAAATATTTTAGACAGTGGCATTTTTTGATCTTTTTATCTCAATAATACTGGTTATGAGAACCCACAAGCTGATATACCTTAAAATTTAAGGTTTATAAATGTTCTCAATTTCTTTTCCCCACTGAAAATTTCTTTCAACATATTATCAATTTGGAGACTATTTTTTAACACAACTTGGTTAAAAAAGAGAACAGAAATCTAGTCATTAAGGTGTTCATATTAATGAAACATTTATTTAGACATTTGGCAGATGTACAATTGTGAATATGACATAGAACCTCCTGCCTTACAGGTATGCATTGATGCTTTCCTTTTTTCTGTGCATAGTGGGGAACTTATTATTCAAGGAGGAATTGCCATGTTTCCTCTCAAGTGATAGGGGTGTTAACCCAATAATCAAACCGTCTCAGGAAGTGACATAGCACTAAAAGCATATATTCGGTATCATGACTAACATGAATGTTTGTGAAAATAGGAAGAACATACTCATTTCTCTATAGCTACTTCTAGAATTATGTGTACACATATATCAAATGTTTTGATATATTTGTTATTGTATTGAAAAAAGTATTTTTTAAAGTTTAAATAAATATCATTGTAAATAGTTATTGTAGATTAACTTTTTTCTACATCATTGCAATTATTCTAAAAACAATTTAGAGCGTTAAACTTCATTATTAGTGTACCCTTCCCGTAAACGGACAATTTTATTGCTCCCAAGAGTGTCCTTTTAACAGAGGTTTCACTGTATTTCGAATAGCAAGGTGTTACTCACATCATTATCATAATTTTCTGCATCAAACAAACTACTGGCAATATCTTTTTCTGGTGCTACTTCAACCATTCTTACTTATCTATCTTCTAAAAAATTAATAAAAAATATTTAATACAATTTATGCATAATCACATAGATTTAAATATAAAGATTGATAAAAATAATAAACAACAACAAATAATAGGTTGATTTAAACAGCTATCACGGTGACTTAATAATCAGAGAATCGTAAGTTCAATTTTAGTCACATGATCACTTGCATAGTTTTCTTGTAAAAGCAAATGTAAACAAAACATTTTCGAACAGTGACAATGGCGACAGACAAGACTCTTTCCACCTGATTTAATAAATTTATCAACCGGCAAAATTTCAGTGCTGATACATCCTATCAGCTTAGTCTTGCCAGGTCTGGCTAATCCTCTACAGGACTACATTTGAGTTACTGAAGCCTAGTTTAATGTTTAGACAAGGTAAATCATGGAACCGAGTCTAAAATACCTAGTTTAGACTGCGTTCGGGGGATATTTCCGGATTGTGATCTGTCTCGCCAACTACAATCACCAAGGTGCCAAATAGATTTTACACTTGCAATTTATTTCTTTTTTTAAAATATGTAGATGTTTGCCCGGGTGGTGGTTACGAGTTATATCAGGGAGATTTCCGCATTGTGATCTATGGCAGAATAATCGTCAAATCTAGCAACTTCCATGCAGCAGCCAGCGAGAAAACTTAAAAAACATCTCAGAAAGGGACCAACTCGAAATGTATAACTCGTATCCACCCCCAGGCAAAGATCTACGTGTTTTTTTTTTTAAATTTGCAAGTTTTAAAATCTATTTGGCACCTTGGTGACTGTAGTTGGAGCGATAGATAACGATATGGAAATATCTCCATACCGTTATACCTTTCGAGTTGGTCCCTTTCTGTCCTGTTTTTTTTCTTCTTTTTTTCAATTTCTCATTGGGGGGGGGGAAGTTGTCAAGACTTGGCCATTATTCTGCCACCGATCACGATACGGAAATCTCCCGCAGAATTCTGACAATTCAGTCATTAGGTTTGAGGAAAAAGTGGCTACTACGTCATTAAAGTCTACCGTTCCGGACCACATGCTACTAACTGAAAATTTAAGCATACGATATAAGCATATTATAATAAACAATTAAAAATCATAAAATATTAAATAATAATTCAAAATATTCACAGGAATTAGAAAACAATGAATAGTATGGTCCAAAGAGTAAGAAAAGTGTGTTTAGTTCCAATGATTGAAGAAAAATATGACAAAAACTCTGCGTTAGTTATGAAAAAAGTAAATTATCATTTTAACCCTTCTTTGGTGGGTGCTTGTTTTCGACATTAATACTTTATTTTGAGGAATTGTCTTAGCAGCCGCGATATATATTAAGTTAACCCTATACATCTGTGGCGCAGTGCCATAAATTAGGGAAGGGAACACCAATGCTATTGTCACGCCAAGTTTTGTCCGACTGGCTGCAATTGAATTTTGTGCGGGATGATATTCAAGGAATACAGGTTCTTTTTTTTGACACTTATAACAAAAAAGGTATTTATGAGGTATAAAAAAATTTATCTCATTTCAACTACCCTTACGAAAATTTAAGGTATATTTGAAGTTGTTTTGTGGTATCGAGGTTATTTTGAGGTATATTTGAGGTTGCTGAGAAAACAACCATAAAAATTATACCTCGTAAAGGTTGTAATTGAAGTGTACGAGGTTGTTTTGCGTACACTTCAGCACATTTTGAGGTTGTTTAAAATTCACTTCAAATCAACTAGGCTGATGAGGTGATTTTCAAGGTAAAGGGTTGTTTTTTTAATGCTTATAACAAAAAAGGTCTTAATGAGGGATAAAAAAATTTACCTTATTTCAACTAAAGAGAGTGAGGTATTTATTGGGGTCTATGAAGTCATTTTATTTATATCTAAGCTCAATTTGAGGTTGCTTTAAATTAACTTCTTATCAACCAGACAGATAAGGTCATTTTTAAGGTATATCAGGTTGTTTTTCTGACTCTTGTAATAAAAGAGGTATTTAAGGTGCAAAAAAAAAATTACCTTATTTCGCCTAAAGAGAGTGAGGTATTTATTGAGGTGTATGAAGTCATTTTATTTATACTTAAGCTTATTTTGAGGTTGTTTTAAATTCACTTCATGCCAACCAAATTGATGAAATGAATTCTAAGGTAGACAAGGTTGCTTTTCTGATACTTGTGACAAAAGAGGTATTGAAATATTTACCTTATTTCAACTAAAAGAGTGAGGTATTTATTGGGGTGTATAAAGTCATTTAATTTATACCTACTAAGTCCTTTAATTTATACCTAATTGTTTACTAGGCAGATTGTTATTACTTATTGGAATATTAAGCAGAATTAAATAAAAACCCGATTTCAAGTTTATATGACAATTTGTTTCAAGGTTATGAGCATTTTTATGTAGCTGTTTATGGTTCTCTACTTCAAAAATTAGCGAATTTCGGAAATCTCAAATTTTTTAGAAATAAGTCAGTATTGTTTTTTTTATGCAATTTTTATGCTTAGTTGAATAAAAATCAATTGCAAATAAAAACATTTATTTTTTAAAAGTTATCTGCATTTTTTTGAATTTCATCTTATGGGACATGTTTTTATATTTAAACTAATGTTTGCAACAACTAACGATTAATTTTATTCTTCTCGGTATTATAAGTTATATAAGAGTTATTTTATTCAACTTCTTTTAAAGCATTATTTCAAATTGTTTTCTCTTAGACATTTTCCTCACATAAAATTGCTCACAAGTTTAAAACAAATTATCCTAACCAGCTTATAATTAGTTTTATTTGATAGAGTGTAAAAATTGGTACATAACTTTAAAATTTTAATTTATTAAGCGGTTGTTGATTCTTGATTGTTGTTGATTGTTGTTGACATTGATTAAAAAAAATTAGATTAACTATTTTTTAAGAACCTCTGATGTGATTGACAATGACGGGAGTTCTTCTCAGAATCAGCGTCAAAAATTAGCAAAAAGGTTATCAGTTTCATGAAGTTTGACAAAAGGTTTAAAAATATAGACTGGTTTATTCGCGATCGCAACGCTCGAATATGCCATCTGGGGAGAAGACCGGTTCCATGCTTTTGGCCCTAATATGGTTTTGGCCCTCTCCATGCTAATATGGTGAAAGCATGCGAAGTGTTGCCATAGGTAAGGAGTTCCGCTCTGCGCCACCTATAGCCCATTTCGATCGCCAATTGAGTTTAAAGATGTGTAAGAAAAAAAGAAAGAACATCTAATTATCAAAATTACAAGTATCATAATGATACCAGATGTAAAGGAAATTAAAACTGCTAAAATTTCATCATGAGACTGGAATTATATATTTGAATTTCTGTAAAAATGTTGTAAATGGTATTACTTTCTTCAGTGTATTTTATTTTGTGGTTGTGGTACTTGTCATGCTTTTTAGCAACGAGGATTGGAAGCGAAGCGAGAGGATTTAGCGAAATGGAATGCCATTCATCTGAAAAAGGGAATTAATTTCATCCAGTTAATTTAAACCATGAAAAAAACAATTTCTAACATTTTAAAACCTGTCACTATTATTGTAAGTATGACTTTCTTACTAATATTATATATTTGAATTTCTATAAAGGTTGTTAAAGATAATACTTCTTTCGGTGTATTTTATTTTGTGGCTATTGTACCTGTTACACTTTTTAAAGCTTTTAGCTATGGGGATTGAATAAAAATGATAGAATGGAATGCCATTGATCTGAAAAAGAAGATTAATTTCATACAGTTAATTTAAATCATGAAAAAAGTTTACTTTGTTTAATAAATTCTGTTGAAGATCATATGATTCTCATATTTTAAAGCCAGCCACAATTATTGTAAATATGACTTTCTCACTAATTCATATTTTCTTTCTTTTAGGTTCTAATACTTCCAAGTTTTGACAGGGAGACAGAATCAATGTTTGAAATAATTTTGTTGGTTTGAAAAAAAAATGACATTTTAGTTTTAAATAAAAGTAATTTGCATTTCAACTGACTAATTATTTAAATTTGTAGTTTTATAGCTATAAAAATTCAAGCACCTTAGACAACTATCTTCGAAAAATATGAGTTCTCACAAATAATTTTTACTAACTGTGGAATTTTGTTAAGTGGTATTTCAAGATGATTTAATTCAATTTATTAAAATTACTGAAGAATTGTGCATTTGAAACTTTATTTTATAGCTTAACAAATGAAGCAAGTTAACTGCCGAAGGTTTAATATTTTTTAATATTGTAAATATAATATATATTGTATAATATATATTGTATAATATATATTGTATAATATATATTGTATAATATATATTGTAAATATTTTTAATATTGTAATATTGTATTTTTTAATATTGTATTGTAACTTCAGGTTGATAAATTAAGACCTCTAGTGAAAAAATGTAATGATATACATTATTCTTCATATAATATATATAATATCTTTATATATATTATATTCTTTATATAGTGTGGTTAAAAATTAATAAACCAGGTGGACCTTTTTTATTCTTATATTTTAACATACCCTGAAGAGATTACATTCTAAATAAATTATGCAATGTGTGTAATGGGTCTGCGTATTAGATATAATTTGTTTTATAGATTTTTTTTAATGGCGGGCACTTGAGATGTATTGTTCCATTGGCCAGGAGTGCCAGAACTGCTACTCTCTTCTCGTTACCCAGTGGGCACCTGTGGCGAAGCCACGGCGGTAGAGCAGCGTCGCCCACGTCACACAACCACAAACCCGTTTATAGGGCGGGTCACATTCACACAAAAGAGAAAGGACATAGAACACAGAGAGAAATAAACATCCCTGCCCTGAGCGGGATTCGAACCCGCAACCATCGGCTCCGCAGTTAGGCACACTAACCACTCGGTCACCTGGTCGGCGTTTTATAGATTACAAAGTGATGTATTACAGTTTAGTAAAATGGTTTTTCTTCTTCTTTTTTTTATATAAATAAAACACATAATAAATATTGTCATCTTTAATTATTTCATTTTAAATTTTGTTTCTAGAACTCAGAAAATTGAAATATCTTTAATTACATGCATTTTTGTTTGTTTAGTTACCAATTTACACTTATAAAACAATCAGTTGATAATTTAAAAGAAAAAATTGGTTTAATAATTGCATAAGAAAAATAAAATATTGGTAAGGATGCAGTTTTTGAACTGCTAAAAATGAAAAAAAAAAAAAAAAAAAATGAAGTAAGAAGTTAAGAAAATGAGTGAGTTTAAAGACAGGTATTTTTAAGTGGGCCCAGGTGGAAAAATAACGCCAAGTGTTTAAACTACAGAAGGATTTTTACTTCATTTTTAAAAAGACTAAAATTAAATAAAGTGAGAATTTTTCATGTAAGAAGTATTTGCTAATGAAATAATATGTACATTTAAGCTCACTGACATCAATTATGGTATAAATAAATTAGCCTAGTCTGCAATAATAAAAAATAATTTTATCTGATCAATTATATATAAAAATCATTTTTGTGAACCTGTAAGTACATATTCTTAAGACAGTTAAAAAGTTTGAAGTATAGTTAGTAAAGTAAGAACTTAAATATTTAAATTTATTCTTAGTTTATTTATATATATTCGCAGAGCTTATCCACAAGTGGCTTCCTGATATTGAGATGTCCTAGGTCGTATATAGCACAGGTGCAGCAACGAGGAAGAAGTGGCTGGCAAGCTACTGCTCATCAGCCTTTTCCAGGGAAATAGTTCAGCATTTATACCAAAAAGAAAAAGTAATCTCACGTAATAAACTACTGAATTTACGTAATTGCTGATGACTAAGGCCCGGATTTTGATGACATTTACATTTTTTTGCATTTTTGGACATTTTTTGTCCTTTAGAGCATTTTTTAAGATTTATAGGGCATTTTTTTCTAAATTTTGGGCCGTATTTTGCATTTTAAAGCATTTTTTAAGCTTTTTGTTAATTTTTTCCTATTTTCATTATTTATTGGGGCATTTTTATTACATGAAATGCAATATTTGTCTTATAATTTTAAATTTCATATTGTAGCTCTCAATACCACCTGCATGCCATTATGTTTTTCCATTATGTTATTGATTGATATAAAATCTTTAGAAGTAATTCTTTGTTACAGCTTTCCCATTTTCTCTGTTTTGTATAGTTTAGAACATTACAATTTTCTAGGAAATTTTCTTCTCCAGGAATAAAAATTTGCCTTAAGACAAGAGACGCTCGTTTACATTTCAAAATATCAAAAAACATTTAATAATCCAATGTAATTCTGATATTTAGTAATATTATAAGATGGAAGTTGTTATATTAATAAAGTTTCTGTACAAAATGAAAATGTTTTGGAGTCAATATATTTTCCTCTTTTTTTTGTTATTTTAGGATGTAAAACATATTTTTCAAACTTTAATGAACGTAGAACAAGTATTGCATTGCTTTATATTTTTTGAAATGACTCATAATAATTTTAAAGAGTAAAACATTGTTTTAGTTTAATATTTTTTCCTTATTTAAGTCATGTCATAAGGCATTTTTAGCACATTTATCGCATTTTTAAGGGCATTTTTCGCACTTTTTAAGGGCATTTTTTGCACTTTTTAAGGGCATTAGTTGAGACTTTTTAGGTCATCAAAATCCGGGCTCTACTGATGACAATAGTTTGCTCGATATTTGGCAACTGAAAACTAATAACTGTACTAGCTCACTTTTTCATGTTTGATTACAGAACTGTTACTTTTTGCTACATGTTATTTTTTCGCAAGTTACCCATGTTAATTATTTACTAAGCAGAAGTTGATATGATAATTTCATGCTGATAATTTCAAGTTGATATGACAATTTGTTTCAAGGTTATGAGCATTTTTATGCAGCTGCATTTTTTGGAAATAAGTCAATATTGTTTCGTATGTAATTTTAATACTGAATTGAAAATCAATTGCAAATAGAAGCATTTATTGCTTGAAAGCTATATGCATTTTTTTCTTTTTTTAAATTTCACCCTATGAGATATGTTTTTATATTTAAACAAATGATTGTAGCAACTAACAATTAGTTTTATTCTGCTCGGTATTATAAATTACATAGAAAATATTTTACTCAACCTCTTTTAAGAGCATTATTTCAAATCGTTTTCGCTTTGACATTTTCTTCTCATAAAATTGCTCACATCTTTAAAACAAATGATCCTATCAGCTTGTGGTTAGTTTTATTAGACTGGCTGCAAAAAATGCATAAAATTGGTACCTAACTTTAACAGTTTATGTTATTAAACGATTGTTGATTCTTGATAACATTGGTGATTAAAATAACTATATTTTGCGAAACTGTGATGCGATTGACTATAACGGAAGTCCTTTTCAGAATCAGCTTCAAAAATTGATTAAAAAGCTATTAGTTTGGCTAAAAGTTTAAAAATATTGACTATTCTTATTGAATTTATGTAAAAATTGGTAAGAAAAAAGGAAAGAAATTCTAATTATTAAGCTTATAAGTACCATAAGGAAAGATGTTGGCTCAATTATTGTAAAATAAAACGTATTAAAATTTCCTTATAAGATTGGAATTATATATTTGAATTTCTATAAAGGTTGTTAAAGATAATACTTTTTTCAGCGTATTTTATTTTGTGGCTGCTGTACCTGTTACACTTTTAAACGTTTTTAGCTATAAGGATTGAATAGAAATGACGGATTGGATTGTCATTGATCTGAAAAAGAAGATTAATTTCATACAGTTAACTTAAATCATGAAACAAAGTTTATTTTGTTTAATAAATTCTGTTGAAGATCATATGATTCTCATATTTTAAACCCAGCCACAATTATTGTAAATATGACTTTCTCACTAATTCATAGTCTTTACTTTTAGGTTCCAATACTTCCAAGTTTTGACAGGGAGACAGAATCAATATTTAAAAAAAATTTTTGGGTTTGTATTAAAAAAAAAAATGAAATTTTAGTTCTAAATAAAAAAAATACTTTGAATGTCAGCTGACTAATTATTTAAAATTGCAGTTCTATAGCTTTAAAAATCAAGCACCTCAGACATCTGCCTTATAAAAATGTGATTTCCCACAAATAGTTTTTTTTAACTGTGGAATTTGGATAAGTGTCATTTCAAGATAATTTATTTGAATCTATTAAAATTACAGAAGAATTATGTATTTAAAATTTTCTTTTATATCTAGATAAAAGAAGCAATTACTGCCTAAGGTGTAAGATCAAAAACTTCAGGTTCATAAATTGCGATCTGTACTAGTGAAAAAAATATAAAGTTTAGTGAAAAAATATAAAGCACTATTCTTTGTATAATATAAATAATAATGAGGTTAAAAATTAATAAACTAGGTGGACCGTATAACATTGAACGTTTCTGAATTATTACCGTTGTAAGTATTAAAAAGACAGCAACTTTAGATTGAGCTAGAAAAGCTTGAAGTGTAAAACGTCGCATTTTAGGTTGATAAATTAATACTTCTAAAAATAAAAATACGTACCTCATGTTAAAAAATAATAGGACCTGAAGTTGAACATGGAAGGAACACCTTACGTTAATAAAAAATTACCTTTCCAAGTGTCAAAAAATGCATTAGAGGTTGATTTATAATTATCGAAAGTGTAAAATGGCGCATCTTAGGTAGAGAAATAAACACCGTAACTTTATGAATCTATACTAATAACCTAATGTATAACATGGAATACCTCACGTTCATAAAAAATAATTTATTTAACGGTCAAAAAATACACTTGAGATTGAGCTATAATAACTTAATGTGCAAAATTGATATACCTTAAGTTGATAAAAAAATACCTCTATAAGAATAAAAATATATACTCGAGGTTGAAATATGATAATCTGAGGTAGAGCATAAAGCACCGCACTTCAGTGAAAAATTACCTTTACAACTGTGAAAAAATACACTTGAGATAGATCCAGAATAACCTGAAGTGCTAAATGAAACACCTTAGGTTGTTGAATAAATACTTCCACAAGGTGTAAAAAATATACTTCAGGTTAATAATCAATAACCTGAGGTTGAAAACAAAACACATTATAAGTATTAAATATCCACCTCTCCTCAGATGTAAGATGAAAAATCTCAGGTTAATATATGTATACTTCTGGAAATATATAAAAGGTATATCTGAGGTAAATTTTGTGGCATTCATATGTACCCTTTTCCCCCTAGCAACGTATTTGAATAACAACCTCATTTATACCTTAAAAATGCTTCAATTTTTCCGTAAGGGAAATGGCCCTCTGGTTAAGGAGTCACACTAAAAACCATTTTAAATTATTTACTTTATTTAGAAATTCAACACTTATATCCATCGCGGCCACAACTCTCTTTTATTGACAAGGATATTATAGATATTCATGATCTAGAAAATATGGTAGTTATTCAAGAAATTATATTCAAAAAAGTGTGCAAGAAAAAAATAGCGATCGAAATGGGCTACAGCGCCCAAACTTCGGTCAACCCAAGTTCTTCTAGGCAATAGAATTAGCTTGCCGATCAAATTGCAAATTGCGATCAATTGCAAATTGAAAGTCTTCGACGCAAGACAGTGCGTTATGGATGGTGTTTTCAACAGAAATGTAAACAATAACAATCTCGAGCTCGGTACCTACTTTAGTTCCGGTTAATAAGTTTGCAGCTGCTAACTACATGTTATTCTGATACGCGATATTTTCAAACTGATAATTTTGTTTTCAATAAAAGAAATAAATTAGATAATTTCTGAGCTCAAATCTGCCATATTTCATAAGATATTAATGCTAATATGTAATTCTGGTGAGTTTGAAGTGAAAATTTGTTTTAGTTTTTTAGAGATTTATTGTTAAAAAAGGTGACATGGTTGCTAGATTTTGAATAACTCGCTTTTTTGGCAGTCTTGATATGGCCTCTTTCCATAAGTTTATTAACGTTTGTTCTTGTTACAAGCTATGCACCATCTTACGTTAGTGTTAACTCTTTTAGCATTGTAAACAACAGTATTGTTAGCATTGTAAACACAAGTAATAAGTAATCAAATACATTGTTTGCAAAAATCTCAAAACACAATGATGCCAAATGGCTTTAAAATACAACGGAAGCAGTAACCCGGAAATTTAGGCGACACCGAGCTTGCAGCGTTCCCCAATGTAGAAAACACCTTCCATTATCCATCGTTATACTTTATGATATTGTAATATTCCATTTCATAACTATTGCAACTAAACAATTACTATAAAAATGAAATAAACCACAAAAAATTGTTTTTTTTTTCTTTCGAAAAGCAATACGCCATTGGCACACCGGTTTTATGAATAAAAAGTGGCGCTCACATCTTTATGTATACTATTTTCGGACATTCCCGCAGTGAGTGTAATCAATGTTAATCATTAAAAAGCAGTTTAAGTTCAATTTTTCTTTTTATTTCTGAAAACCAATTTATTATTTTGCATATTGCTTAAAGGTGTCTACATCGCTTATAATTTACTTTTTTTTAAATTATTATTTTAATTTTAAAACCAAAGTTCATTCAGATTACGGAAAATTATATATTTAAGTTTCGGTTTTGTTTATTTTCAGTTTTCAGAACTTGGGTTAATAACAATCGAAGGAAGGATACTTGCTTATTCAATCATAGTTACTAGTTTGAAGCTCCTGGTTCTATTATAATTTAATTATAAATGCTTATTTTAGCATTTTTGGGAATATAACGAAATGCTGTTCTTACTTTTAACACAACCCATAAAACAAAGTAAGTCGCAGTTTAAGTATCGGGGTACAATGATGTCTATAAAAGTTTTATAAGATAAATTTATTGTAATTAAGATTAAATTATAATAATCAAATTTTGTGTCGCACTCAAAGGAAAACCAGGAAAATGTTTTTTTTTATTGATAGTTTGGAGGTAATTGGATTGGGTTCCAGCTAAATGTTCATCGTTATCTCAATGAATTTTTTTTTTATAAGCAACCATTTTTTTATTATTATTATTATCCTTGACAGATAGGGTATCATCTTTCTAAATATAACGAAAAGATCTTTTTATTAACTCAACGCAGAAATCAAAGTAACTCGCAATTTAAGTATCGAAGTACAATTATATTTATGAAAACTAGAAAAATAACCCATTTCAATTAAGAACTAAAATCATCTAATCTTGCGTTGCACTCAAAGGAAAACAACAAAAAAGTCCTTCAGATTCCTGAGCGGTAATAGGATTCCAGCTAAATGTTCATTAAAGCAATAAAATCATTATTTAATAATCAATCATTTTTTTACCATCCTTGATAGATGGCCTATCATCTTTGTAAATGTTGTGAAATGCTCTTCTTACTTTTGTACTTTTTTGTTTTTGTACACAACCCAGTTATCAAAGTATCTTGTAATTTAAAAACAGGAGTAAAATCATATTTTGAAAGACTTTTTGAATGAAAATAATTAGAATTTACATTAAACACAACTGAAAACCACGAAAACGTTTTAATGACATAATTGAACTCAAACAGACGATACTGAAACTCCATCATTGGCGATCGAAATGGGCTGCAGGTGGCGTAGAGCAGAACTCTTTTCCTATGGCAACACTTCACATGCTTTCCCCATTAGCGTGTGGAAAGTCATAGAGGAAGGAAGTATGTTAGTTTCTCTCTTGATTTTCATATAGATTAAAATATTTTAACTTGAAAGTCCCGCAGTGGACTGATCGTTAAGACACGGTTCCCAGCAGATCACCGAAGTCAAGCATCACTGGCTGTGATCAGTGTGCGGGTGGGTGACCACTTGGATCAGTCTGCGTAGGGACCGAGGGTGTGCGGTATTGGTCCTCGTTAAACTGTGCTACCGTAAAGTGCTCGACTTCGCGCGCAGGTCGTCGGGCTACCGAAGCGGGGGTGCCATCCCCTCCGCAGAGGATCAAAATTGTGATGGCATGTCTTCGGATCATCCTCCGGGATGTTTCCCAGACCGTCGCCAATAGCCCATTGTGCAGCTCTAGTGCGACGTAAATTAACAAACAACAACAACTTTTAACTTGAAAAACTATATGGAACTGAAAACTACATTAAACATAGTTCTAAAGAAAAGTATCATGGAAATTTTAAAAAATATTTTTATTAAATAAAAAGGAAAAATATTCGCGATCGCAACACTCGAATACGCCATCTGGGGAGAGATCGGTTTCATGCCTTTAGCCCT
The DNA here is from genome assembly GCF_982258835.1 of Parasteatoda tepidariorum. NCBI lineage: Eukaryota > Metazoa > Arthropoda > Arachnida > Araneae > Theridiidae > Parasteatoda > Parasteatoda tepidariorum. The sequence goes on along the minus strand of NC_141766.1, from coordinate 13,629,241 downwards.
TCTCCCTTCCTTCTCCTCCTCTTTTCAGTTGTATAGGAATGTACTACGATATTTTCCCTTTTCTTAATATTTTTCCTCTTTATTTAATAAGAATATTTTTTAAAATTTCCGTAATAGTTTTCTTTAGAACTATGTTTAATGTAGTTTTCAGTTCCATATAGTTTTTCAAGTTAAGAGATTTCAATCTATATGAAAATCAAGAGAGAAACTAACCTATTTCCTTCCTCTATGACTTTCCACACGCTAATGGGGAAAGCATGTGAAGTGTTGCCATAGGAAAAGAGTTCTGCTCTACGCCACCTGCAGCCCATTTCGATCGCCAATTGAGAAAGGGGAAAATATCGTAGTACATTCCTATACAACTGAAAAGAGGAAGAGAGGGAAGGGAGACGGGCTAAAGGCATGAAACCGGTCTCTCCCCAGATGGCGTATTCGAGTGTTGCGATCGCGAATAGCAATTATCAATATTTTCCAATTTATTCTGCCTTAGAAATTTTATGTTTTGAGAAGCTTAGATTGCTTACAAAAATGTTTTTGTCTTATTTTATGGAGTTTTTTTGTAATGACTTAAATTGCGTTTTTTTATTTCAAGCATTTGAATTTCAAAATGATATAAAAAATTAATTTTTAAGAATTTTTTTTTTTTAAATTTTAAAATTTACAAATCGTAAATCTTTAAAAAATTTGAGAAAGAAATGTGTTTAGTATTCGTAAAATTTGCGAATTTCAGATTTTTCTGGCACAGAGACAAAGATAAAATATTAGTAATCATTACTATTCGCGATCGCAACACTCGAATACGCCATCTGGGGAGAGACCGGTTTTATGCCTTTAGCCCTTCTCCCTTCCCTCTCCTCCTCTTTTCAGTTATATAGGAATGTACTACGATATTTTCCCTTTTTTTAATATTTTACCTAATAAAAATATTTTTTTAAATTTCCGTGATACTTTTCTTTAGAACTATCTTTAATGTAGTTTTCAGTTCCATATAGTTTTTCAAGTTAAAAGATTTTAATTTATATGAAAATCAAGAGAGAAACTAACGTACTTCCTTCCTCTATGACTTTCCACACGCTAATGGGGAAAGCATGTGAAGTGTTGCCATAAGAAAAGAGTTCTGCTCTACGCCACCTGCAGCCCACTTCGACGAGCTCTCTGCTTATCGCTTATAGCTCTGCGTTTCAAGCAGCTTTCATTACTATTTATCAAAATTAATTTATGAAAGAACAAATTATATACTGCTGACAAAAGGAAACAACTTCAATGAAATTTTGTTTCGATAAACTGCTCGCTAGAGACATGGATATAGAGTAGTAACTAGTTATTGGGCCATTGATGTCAAGTTCGTTTGGGTCCCGCAGTGGACTGATCGTTAAGACACGGTTCCCAGCAGATCACCGAAGTCAAGCATCACTGGCTGCCGTCAGTGTGCGGGTGGGTGACCCACTTGGATCAGTCTGTGTAGGGACCGAGGGTGTGCGGTATGGGTCCTCGTTAAACTGTTCTATCGTAAAGTGCTCGACTTCGCGCGCAGGTCGTCGGGCTACCGAAGCGGGGGTGCCATCCCATCTGCAGAGGATCAAAATTGTGATGGTATGTCTTCGGATCATCCTCAGGGATGTTTCCCAGACCGTCACCAATGGCCCATTGTGCAGCTCTAGTGCGACGTAAATTAAGCACAACATTGTAAAGTAACAAAATTGTACTAAACAACTTTCTTAGCAGAAAAAAGAACTATGTTTTACCTAATTGTAAAAAATTTTATTTCTTTATTGTTAAAATTCGATTTTCTGAATTGAATTATAGTACATCCGAATGAGCGATATAATGTCGCCAATAGCCCATTGTGCAGCTCTAGTGCGACGTAAATTAACAACAACAACAACAACATCAAGTTCGTTTGGTCGATTTGAATTATTTTTTTGCAGTTCTTCGTTGCTACTTAAAAGATAAAACGCACTAATAACTGATTATACCAGTTTGAATAAAGGAACAACTAGTGCGGAGCACTGGTATTACTAGTTTTCATTTTGGTACGGTTAGTGCGGAAAACTAGGTGACCAGTGGCGATATTGAAACGCGCCTGCTGTGTGGAGGGGGGAAGAGTTTTTTTTCGTCAATACTGACAGACCGTGTAAAATAAACAATAATATGATTCGAAAACTGAAAACAGATTATTTTAAATGATTTCTAATTGTAAATGCGCCCACTTAATATATCTACGATCTTGCGTAGATTTTTTACTACTAATTTATTATAATGATCTTTTATGTCGGAATTATATTTGCTTTTTTCTTATGGGAAAATAACGGAACTCTTGGTATGTTTAGCTACGTATCAAAAATTAATACATTCTTGTAAAAAATAACAAAACTTTATCTTTAAATTTATAAGAATTATGAAATCGAATTTTTTTAGGCTGATTTGTATAAAAATTATGCTTTATAAATACATGAACATTTCCTAGATTGAAATTAGTGATATGTAATGTTATCTTCAGCAGATTTCAGCTTTGTGGGACATATTTACCCTGATTTTTTATTGGTAAAAGTTGCGATTCAAACAATCTCTTTTCTGACTACCGTGCACTGGTTATTTTTAGGTCTGAATGCTCAACTTAAAATGTGTGATTTGTTATAATTTGTTTGATAGCTTGAAGGTTAGCTTTGAAATATTCGTTCTACAATTTTTTGTTTTTAATCTAACGTTATCAACTATTTTTAATTGTAAGTTTTTATTTTAATAATTGTCTTTGAAATATTACTTCCTATTAATATACAGCCATTTGTCAGATATAAGTGCTAATTCATGTAAGTCGCATGAATGCCTTATGTTGTCAGATTTTTTGGGTATCAAAATAAACTTTTATGTGCTTCATTTACAGGAGGTGATATATAGATACCCTGTAACACTACATTATATTCCTAAACAAAACAAATTGCTTTTATGTTTAATTCAAAATCCATTTATAAGCACATCAATTAATTGTGAGGCAGTATAAATTTCAGCAGACACCACTAAATAAGTCCTACATTAATGTGAGAGTTATACCAGATTTAAACGCTAGTGTTCTTCAAAGCAAGGCTGAAGTAAAGGGATATTTTTTCTTGGAATCGCATAGCTGCCAATTTGTAAGGTTGTAAAGTAATGCTGAAGTAGAAGGAATTTCTTAAAATTACGCATCTTCAGAAAGCATAACTACTTAAATAACAAATCTTAAACATATTTTTTAATTGATGATTCATCATTGTAGGTAAAATAATTGTTTTTAAACTTTAGAAACTAAGATAGATGTAACAGTCCCTAAGAAAAATTGACATATATAAGCTTATATATATTTACTTATACATTAGACCATATAAGCTAGCTGTTTTGGTTTAGTAAAAGGTGGTGGGATTTTAATTCTCTACTTTTTATTACTTAATGGGGTCAATTCAATCATATGAGCAAATGCAGGTTAATGATCAATGGCTTTGCAATCATATGGGCAAATGTAGGTTAATGATACTGCCCTGAACATTGAGGTTTTACATACTTGCTATTGAGCTCATTAAATTTTATTAAATTAAAACTTCTAAGTAAAACTAAAATAAAATTTATCATGACTTAACCTTCATTAATATCATGGTTTGAAGAAAACCTATTCAAAATAAATATTAAAAAAAAATGATTCTTTGGATTTAAGGAAGCATTTAAAAATTTTATAAGGGTTTATGATTTCTTTATTTTTGCTGACAAGGAGAAGAGGAATATGGGCAATGCTTACGAAAGATTGTGAAATCTCGTCATTATCAGTTTTTTTTTTTAAAAAGGGGAAAACTTTTAATTTTGAAATTAAATTAAGGAAAAGAAAGTGAAACTACTTTCAATAGTTTCAGGAGTCAAGAGTTTTAAACATTAAAGGTTCTTGTTGAGCAATTTTGCTTTCTGATTTTTCCACTCATACGCCTGCTTTCTGACTCATACGCCAAATATTTGCCAAGACCACTGGATGCACCAGTAATCCATACAACTTTATTATTCGATTTTTCTGGAATATAGAGTGTTCTGAAAGTTCTTATGTTGACGATTCAGGAATTTTTTATTGAAAAAAACTTTTTTTTCTTCTTGGAACAGTTATATGTGCCACGATGGCACAGTGGTTAAGACATTAAGCTGTCATTTTTAAGAACAGAGGTACGATCCCCAATGGCAACTTGAGGCTCAGATGCAAGAAATTCGAGCATGCGAACGAGAACCTTATTGGTGAAATATATTTACCTGTGAAAAACCCATCAAAATTTTTACCTGTGAAAAACCACCATTCTCGTTTGCCTCTCCAAACTTGCTTACAAGATATTTCATATCCAATGTAAATGCCACTTAAACATGATCGCTTATTCACTCGCCCGTTTCCTTGCCAATGTCCATTGGCTCATATATGATGAAGATTTCCCCTCAATATGCGAGCAAAACTTGATTCCTTGTTTCTTTTAGACTAAACGAACAATCCTATAATATGTGGATTATGCACTGAAATTTATCCAATTCGGCTGAAATTCCCACCTGCAGAATCTGCATCACCAGAGATACTACGCAGGAAATTGTGATGCATGGTTATAGTATATTTATCTACATAAAATGAATAATATGTTAGTATTAAAAAAATACTTAAAAATTTAAATAAAAAATATTTATTAAAATGCTTGAAAATATTCATTCATTTTGTTTTACTTTGCTCAATCTACTGATAAAATAATTTATTTTCTTACATACATGTATATATTTTTTTAAAACAGTGTTTTTTCCTGTGGCATAGAATAAACAATTTGAATTTAAACTATTTGTTCTCTGTAAAAAATATAGTTCTTCCACTAGATCTCTTTCCAAATCAATTGACTGAAGGATTTTGTCCTGCTTTCTACTAGTCTTATTCATTTGATATTGAATCTGTATAGAAAAATCAGAGCCAATGGAACATGCTCAGAATTGCTTCAACTTTTGAATTGAATTTGGTTATTCAACTGCCAGTTTCTCAAAAAATCCTAAAATTTTTATGTTTAAATGCAGGCAGATTTTTTGTACTTTCATGCATTTAGTTTTGTTTAAACTTATTAAAATTTCTCTGTTTAGCATTGAAGTGCCATTGTGATATATGTGGAGAATCAGCAAACCACAGTTGTGACACTGATGGTCTCTGTTTTACGTCAACATCCTTAGGCGATAATGGAGTTATTACACATTCATATAGGTAAATGAAATTTTATACAATTTATGTTGATTATTGTTTGTTGCTGCATTATAAAATTACCAGTCTTTTGTACATTAAGAACTGATTGTTTTTTCTATTAAATTTTTAAGTGCAGTTTCAGTTCATAAACTTATTGCACTGCTTTATTTATTTTATATTCTAATCGTATAAAGCTAAATTTCGAAAGGTTTAAAATAGTGCAAAATATTTAATTTCCAGAAATAAGGAGAACTTATTTGCTTTGTTAAAAAATAAATATTACGATAGCAACTTAACTTAACTTAACTTTTTATATTATTTATTTATTTATTAAATGTATCATTTGTCGGAAATATATTCTTTCGTTTCTTTTTTGTTCAATTTTGGTGCATTGCTGAACTTAAATTGATGCATTACAATAATTTTTTGCATTGCATAAAGAATATATTCTTTCATTATATTTTATTTGTTCAATTTTGAAGGATTGCAAAATGGAAAAAAGTTTTTAAAGTTGTTACTTTTAAGGACAAAGTGGTTTATGGAGGAATTTAAGGTAGGAATATATATATATAGAGGAATTTTTTAGGGAATTTTAAATGTGAAAAGGACCGATTATTACATTTCAAGTATTTGAAAAAATATTCAATGCTAAACAATATTTTTACCTTGAACTTAGAACTACTTTGAATTGTCAAAAAATAATTAAATGCATGATAATTAACTACCAATTTTGCTAATTGTTTAGTCAGTTATAATTATAATTTCCTACCGTTTGACAAGTTCATTTTAAAATAATCATAATTTAAATATAAATGAAGTATACTTATAGAGTGAAATGTCCCATATCCGTAATCGCTGAGACTTTAGCAAGTCTGGAAAATAGATTTTTCCGGATAATAGGTCATTGAAGTTTAAAGGCAACAAAGCTTGTATGCTGGTGGGTGTTCTTTTCAAACACTATTAATATTCAGCTTCATTAATGTTCATAGTTTATATTTCTGACTGAAGTTTTTCTTTAATTTCTTGTGTTTTCAACAATTCTTTTAGTGTGCTTATTGAAGCATAGTAAATGTTAAGCAGTAAAGTATAGGAAAAGCAACAAAAAAAAGCATTTTTTTTGCAATACTTTTTATCTAACAGATTTCAATCGTAAAAAATGATTTTTTGTTTTTTAATGCAAAAATGATTTGTTTATTTTGATTGTTGAAAAGTCCCCGGAAAACAGACCTTTCTTGTAAATAGACAACCAGAAATCAGACTTGTCTATTCAGTACCATAAAATATTTTTATATGTATTACAAATGAACTCAAAACTTTTCTTTTAAAGCAATATAAAAAAATTAATGATAAAAATCAATGACAGTAATTAGTTTCTGCAATATATTGTAATTGCTTTTTGAATGTATTACTGTATAGCATTTTTATATGCACTACAAATGAACTCGAAGCTTTTTTTTCAAAGAAATATTTAAAAAAAATTAATGAATAAAAATCAATGACAGTTATTAGTGGGTGCGATGTATTGTAAATGCTTTTTGAATGTATTTGTATTGAAGAGTGATTTCTTGTTTATATCAGTATAAATTAAAAATGTTAGATTCTGGAGCTTCTTAGCCTGAAAGTCAATAATGCTGAATTTATGTAGATATATTTTTATTATATACCTAATCTTTATTTCAACCACTTAATGCAGAAATGGTATAAAACCATTGATTAAATTCTTTTCTGCAACAAGTGAATCAATTATTAAATACATATTTATATAATTTTTTACTTATACATGCATAAATTATGTTTTCTAAGCAATTCAATAGAAAATTTATTATTGTAAAAATCCTCAATGTTGTTTGATAGTCATTCAATAAAAATAATTGTGATTTTATTTTTAAAGGAAATTACTTTTTTAGAAAAAATTCATGTTTATTTTATCCTTTGTTAAAGTATTTTGTTTTTTATTTATAAATTATTACTTAAGGTGTTTTCCAAAGAAGGAATTACAGCCTCCGGAACATCCTATGGTTTGTCAACACTCAGAAAGTATAAAATCAAAGACTCTTTTTGTCATCAAGTGTTGTCAGAATTATGATTACTGCAATCGAGATTTATCTCCCACACTGGCTCCTCCAACATCAGCTGCTGGTAAGATCATTTCATTATATTAAATTTAAAACTAGTAGTTTTAATTATCTTAAGGTTATTGTTTATAACTTTCATTTAATCATATACTATTAAATTTTGTTTTTGTGTAAGATATATCAAAGCCTTGTAGAGTCAAGGCCAATACATTCGTTTAAATCATGTGATATGGGGTCTATTCCTTTTTCTCTCCCTTAGAAATTAAAACTGTTGCTGCATTATATTTTCATTAAGCATTGAACAGTTATGATCGATCATGTTTGCGAAAAATATTGTTAAAATATGTATGTTATTGGATCAATAAAATATAACTGTCGAAATTAACATTTTTACCTGCAAAGAGAAATTGATACCAGTCATGCAGTATCAAATTTTTTCCAATTCAAATTGTTAACTAAGTAAATAAATTTTTTGTTGTTGTAATTTTTATGTATTGGCAATTTATTTTAGAAAGTGGCATGCTTGATAAGGAGCCTCGATTCAATACACTGGAAGTGATTATAATAACTGCTACACCTATTTGTGCAATATGTTTATTTGCACTGATATTTTGGGCTGCATGGCAATTGCGTCAGAAGCATCGCAGGTACCAAGTTGATTGTGAAAATTCTTTAGAAAGCTGTGAACCGATGTTACCTCCTGATCATTCGATAAAAGATATGATTGACATGACCACATCTGGCTCAGGTTCAGGTATGGTTAATTGTAATTTATACATCAATATTTTTGTTAAGAGGATTTAATTATTTTATATAGAGAATTGTATTATTGCTGAGAGCTAAAATTTATATATGGAATTGCTTGCATTAATTGTAAAAATTCTGTTCATTTTCTTTTAAAAATTGTGATATAGAGAGAAATGTTTACCTTTTTTTTTTTTTTTACTTTAGAGAAAAGGCTAATATCTTGAATATGAGTTGAATCTATACCCCACATTTCCTTTGTTGCGTGTTACCAACATTAAGCAAATTAACACAGGGTTCCCACAGTCCTTAAAAACTGCTTAATTTTTATTTTGGAAAATAAGGGCCCTTAAAAGTGCTTAATTTTGGTTCAAGGTTTTTAAAAGTCCTTAATTTTTTGGCATCACTACAGTTGATAGAAACAATTTTTTTTAACAAAATGAATTTCTTTTAACACTTAGAATTAGACCATGCATCGACGGTAAAGCGTTTTAGTGAGACAAAAATTAATGTGTGTAAAGGGGGGGGGGTACAGGCAAGGGGTAGAAAACATGACTTTTCATTCATATATTGGTTCTTACATTAATATATTCTGCCCTTTGCGTAGAATGATACTTTATGAGGTGAAGCATTCTAAAAGAAAAGAATAGCGTGGACAAGGGGAATACTGCACATGGAAGAGATAGTACTCTTTTTTTTGGGGGGGGGAGGGGGCAGTTTTAAGGTACCTAATTAGATCCTTTTACACAAACCCCTAACAAACAGGAAAAGAGGTAGACCCAGGCTGAGATGGCTGGATTTATTTGAGACTGATTTCCTTACTCTAAAAGAGAAAAACTGGCGAACAAGTATCAAAAGTAGAGAGAAGTGGATTCGAAATCAAAGGAAGGCACTTGCCCACCCTGGGCTGTCTAGCCAGATATGATGATGATGAATTAGAAGACCCGCATTAACCTTCAAAATTGGCAGAATTCAAGAAATTAAGTTCTACTAGTAATGCATCTGCTTATAGGGATTAAGTAAAACGCTAAGAAAAGAAGTATCAGAGAAAAAAAGATTGAACTAGAATCCATAACAAAAACTATTTCCTAAAATCTCTGATTAAATAAATTTGTATAATATTTCAATGTGTAATAAGTAACTGTAAATTTATAGAAAGCATAACATTTTTTAAAATTCATGATTGTACTAAAAATTAAGCAGATTTGTAAGAAACAGGATTTGAAAAATCCCATCCCACCTTGGTTTTTCTTCAAGAACCTAGGGTTTATTGGTAAAAACCAAGTATTTTTTCAAAAATACTTAATTTTTTTTCCTGGGACTAAATAAGAAAGCACGATTTGCTTTTAACAAGAAAGTTAAATGTTTGATAACTATTCATAATTTGTTTTGTTGCAATGTAAAATTTTTTTTTAAAGTTTAAGATTGTTACGCTATTATTTTTATTTCTTAAGGATAAACAGATTTGCCTGGTAATTCTTTGGCGAGCCTGTTGTATCAGTGCTTAGACTTAGACTTAGAGGTTGGGCAGCTCTGACGAGCAGGGCACATCTACCAGAGGTCTATTGTACCCAAACCCTAAAATTGTGATTAGCATGAAAGCCCTATGGCTGAAATAAAATTCAGCAAGCACCTTACAGGAACATCTTGCAGTTCCCAGGCATTGACGATATGCTGCCCTAAATGCTCAAATCTTTGAGCAGAATAGACCTCACAATCACAGAGTATGTGTCGTGATGTCTCTTCTTCTAGATGACATCCCCGACAAAGAGAATTGGATTCTATTCCCATAATGTTTAGGTGTCTCCTGAGGATACAGTGACCAGTAAGAAGACCTATGATCTTCCTTATACTGTTTCTATTAAGCTTTAAGAGCTCCTTTTGACGTACACTAGGACAGTCTCGATTCAGCTCCTTAGCTTGTCTCTGACCGCCAGCAGCGCGCCACTGCTCATGGGCGATCATGCCGTAGAGCTTGAATATGGTTGCCCTAAATGAGGAGGGAGAAATTCCCAGCGCAGGTTCAGGGCCCCAGAAAATTGCATTAGAGCCAGCCCGTGCTGCTTCGTCAGCTAGCTCATTTCCACCGATACCCATATGTCCTAGTACCCAATGCAAGGATACCTTGTTATGAGCGGACAGGTCACAGAGGACCGAGAAGCATTCCCACACTAACAAAGAGGTGAATTTACACCTTGACAGTGATAGGAGAGCAGCCTGACTGTCAGAACAGATGCGGATAGTCGTATTTTGATATCCTTTGTCTAGGCATAACTTGCAGCACAAGATAATGGCATAGACCTCAGCCTGAAAAACGGTGGCATAATTTCCCAGGGGAAAGTGAAGTTTGGTACCATCATTGGAGCAATAAATTCCTGCTCCTGATTTGGCACCAATCTTTGAACCATCAGTGTACCATATCAGGCATTTGCCTTTAAGCCACCGAGGAGAATTAAACCATTCATCTCTAGTAGGAAAATGGATCTTGAAGGGCTTGTGAAAAGCGTATCTTAGCGACATATAATCACTAGGCATAATAAAAGAGGATAAATCCATCACTTGTGAAACAAGATGTCCCCATGACAAGTGTTTGGAATTCTCTTTCCATAGGCCAAGGTACATAAGACGCTTTACACCTGTCTGAGCTTCAACTTCAATGTGTAAGTTCAATGGAAGAAGCCCAAGTAAGCTCTCTAGAGCAGCTGTAGGAGTGGTCCTGAGACAGCCTGACAGGGCTACACAGACCATTCTTTGTAGTCTGTTAAGATTAGACCTTGCGGAGCTCAATCTAGTCCTTGACCACCAGACGATTGCGCCATAAGTGATGATAGGACTAATAATCATTGAGTATATTCAGTGGACTATTTTGGGGGACAGTCCCCATGTTCTATCAATAGCGTTTCAACAAGACCAGAAAATTTTCCTGGCCCTGTTGGTACAGTATTCAAATTGAAGACCCCAATTTAGTTTGGAGTCAAAATAAACCCCGAGAAACTTGACTTTCTCCGTGAGTTCCAATTTATGGTCCAGGTAGTATACATTACCTAGATCAAGTTGCCTTTTCCGTGTGAAGGCTACATAACTTATCTTGGATGGATTGACAGATAAGCCTGATTTAAAACACCATCTAGCTACTTCTAGGAGTGCATTATTCATGATATCAGAGACAGTTTTTCCATGTTTGCCTCTGACAACAATAACACCGTCATCAGCGTACCCGATACAGGGAATGCCAAGAGCAGTTAACCGAACTAACAGGGAGTCCATTACCATACACCATAGGATAGGGGACAGAACCCCTCCCTGGGGGCATCCTGCAGTTGCATGCACTTTCATGCTTGCACCCAATAGAGAGGAACAAACATACCTAGAGGATAGCAAATTCGCTATCCATCTAGTAATTATTGAGTTTATGCCTCTGTTCCTAAGTGCATTGATGATAGTCTCAACAGGGACTTTATCAAACGCACCTTCAATATCAATGAATACTGCGAGAGCCATCTCCTTATCTGTGATAGATTTCTCAAGCAGGTAGGAGAGCTCATACAGAGCGGTGTCTGTAGACTTGCCTGGTTGATAGGCATGCTGTGTGGAGGACAGTGGCCTTTCTATGAGCACAGTGTCTCTGAAGTGTCTGTCAATTAGCTTTTCTATCGCTTTCAACAGACAGGAAGTGAGGCTGATTGGTCTGAATGATTTAGCCTCAAAATAATTCTCCTTACCTGATTTTGGTATGAAAATCACCCTGGTATTCCTCCAAGAGAGAGGTATATACCCAAATGCTATGCAGATCGAAAAATCCTACATAGAATAGGGGCCAGTGTACTCACCCCCTGGATAAGCATCATTGGTATGATGCTGTCCATGCCTGGTGACTTGTAGGGCTTAAAAGACTTTATGGCCCATACAACCTTCTCATAGGAGACCACCATTTTGGCGGCCTCCCAGTCATTCCTACTACAAGTAGTTGTGGTAGTAATATGTAGATTTTCATTCTCCACAGGATGAAAACCAGGGAAGTGTGCTTCTAGTAATTCTCCAAGAGCCTCTTCCCCTGATTCACTGTATCTTCCGTTTGTAAGACGGATGGCATTTAAACTGCAATTAAAGTCTTTAGTAAGAATTTTTGCAATCTTTGCAGTGGCAGAATTAGTATTAATGCCATCGCAGAAAGTCTGCCATGAGCGACGTTTAGATGCTCTGATCGCCTTGTTATAAGCAGTTAGAGCGTTTCTGTAGGACTGCCATTCTCCAGATTTCTTTGCTCTGTTAAATAACTTCCTACATTTCTTACGTAATTTACTAAGCTCAGAAGACGACCAAGGAACTCGCCTTGAGGAGCTAGTAGACGTAACCTGACAAGAAATATGATATGAATCGAGTATGATCTGTTGCACTTGGTCAACAGTCCACTCCACATCATTAACATTATTGTACTTACCAGAGAAGCTCCCCATCTTCCTCTCCAGAGCTGCTCTAAAGGAACCCTAATCAGCTGTTCTGGGGTTCCTCCTTACGACCTTCAGTCCTGAGAGGCCTTTAATAGAGAAAGTAATTAGTTGGTGATCTGAGGCAGTGACTGCCCCAGATACCTTCCAATCATTAATGTAATCTACTGAATTAGAGTTACATAAAGTAAGGTCAATGACTTCCCTTCTGTTATATGTAACAAAGGTAGGTTCATTGCCTTTATTAAGGACATACAAATTAAAATGTAAAATGTGTTCCTTGAGTACATCCCCCCACTGGTTACAATCACTGCTACCCCACACTGTGTGGTGAGCATTTGCATCACAGCCAAAGATGAATCTACAGCTTGAACTACAGTGGGCAATTAGGGCCCTAGTAATGTCAGCTAATGGATTCTTCTCCTCATAGGGGAGATAGGCTGAAACTATGACAAAATCAGAGATTGACTTATTATCATAGAATTTTAGCTTTACTGCAACTAAATCCCTGTTAAGAAATTTTACAAGATTAAGGGCATTTAGATTAGACCTAGCCATTATGCAGGTCCTGGGAAGATCACAATGGGTATCATAAAAGATATTAAAACCTTTAACATTGAGACCCATTATTCTGCCCTTGCGGGTCCAAGGCTCTTGTATAAGAGCAATATCTAGTTCTCCATCATTCAACCTTTTGGCCATAAGGCTTGAGGCAGCAATGCTATGATGGAGATTGATTTGACCAACCTTGATTGTAGCCATTGGTTAGCAGTATGAATGAAACCAGAATGGCTCCTACCTATCCTGGTTATTTTTGGAAGAAAGATCTTCCTTTATCAGCTCCATTGCTTCATCAATACCAAGCATGGAAACTGGTGAGTCGGGTTGTAATGTTACGTCTGACCCCGAGTCCAACCCAAGCTCTGAAAAATCAAGAGCCCCAATTCAGTACCGTCTTTACGCATGGGCACACCCGGGCAGTGCCCAGGGGCCCCAGGCACTCAGGGGGCCCTTGAGAATCTTACTTTTTATAAATTGTATTAAAAAAAAAGCTAAGAATAAATAACTTTGCATTATATAATTTTTAAAATAAATCCCAAATAGCAAAATATGGTTTATTTTCACTCAGCAGAAACTTTTTAATGTAAACCTAAAAAGGTTGGTTATGCGGCTTACGTGTAAATCTTCTAACCTTAAAACGAGATCAGTGGCCATCTGCTCTATTCTACGCACATTACCCTCATCCAAAACCTCGGATAACAACCTTCTATATAAAAACCTTAAATCGAGGTTGACTTAGAGTTTTCAAGCTTGAAAAAAATCCTTTAATAAAGCTAGTCTCAAAGTGAAAATACTCTTAAACCTAGGTCATTGTAAGGTTTCTTTTCTGCATGCTCAGCTAAAATCCACCTTGCTTGTCATGAAATTCTAATGAGCAATGCAGTTTGATCTTATCGTTAGTGTGTGACGTCAGCTAAGCCGTCATTATGGACCTAAGTGACCTTATTTAAAAAAAAAGTCTTAAAAAATAATTTGTAATCCTTTTAGGATGAAAGGTTTAAAAACTGCAATATTTTTGTCCTAAAGCTTTTTAGTACAAACACTTTCGTTCGACAATAAGAAGAAAATTCTGACAGAAGGTAGCCGTAAGGTTGCATGCTTTTTGGGATATATACTAGTGTAAAAAGTGCGCTTTTTTTTTTCTCTAAGAATAGTGATTGATTACCATGCAAACACCAATAGTTTGAATAGTTTGTCACTAGGAAAAATAAAAAGTCAGCCGAAATCTATTTTTCTTCGTTAAAATGAAGTTTTTAGGTGCTCAACTCCTTAAGCGATAATGTCTCTTAATATGCTTGAGAACACCGAAGTCAAGCATTACTGGCTACGGTCAGTGTGAGGGTGGGTAACCACTTGGATCAGTCTGCGTAGGGACCGAAGATGTGCGGTATGGGTCCTCGTTAAACTGTTCTACCGTAAAGTGCTCGACTTCGCGTAGGTCATTGGGCTACCGAAGCGGGGATGCCATACCCTCATCAGAGGATCAAAATTGGGATGGCATGTCTTCGGATCATCCTCAGGGATGTTTCCCAGACCGTCGCCAATAGCCCGTTGTGCAGCTCCAGTGTGACGTAAATGAACTACAACAACAACAACTAAATCTGGTTGACAACTAACTCTGTTTAGTATTCATAGTTAATTAAAGTAATAATTGAAAGTGTTTGGAATCATACGACAGCAACTTTTAAACTGGTTATGTCTGATGTGCATTGAAAGATGTTTAAATATTGATATTATAATAACTGACTTTTTAATAGTTTGATGAAACAATTCATACGTTTTGAATTTTTTAAATTGCTATACCCTAGCCGCAATGGCTCAGGTGATAGAGTGTTCGCCTTCCAATGAGGTGAACCGGGTTCGAATTCAAGGATGGCTGGTCGATACGAGTCTGCATCCGGCTTGCACAGACCACAGGGCTGACGTGAAATATCCTCAGTGGCAGACGGATCGTGGGTTAGAGTCCCTTTGCCGTCAGACTAACCGTGGGAGGCTCTCGTGGTCTTCATCTCCATGTAATGTAAATACGGGTTAGTTCCACTGAAAAAGTACTCGACGAATGCAAAATTTCTCCCGATACTTGATACAAGAGCTTCTTTGTTTTCTATATTGAGTTCAAAAGTAAAAGGCTACAGACTTGAACATTAGAAGTCGTAAACCCAAAAATTGGGTCGGTTGTTCAATGACGGTTATAATAAAAAGGAAATAACTGTTTAACCCTTGGCCGGGATAGCCTGGTTTGTAGGGCACTGAGCCCATGTACGTGGGTTTGATCTCTGCCGGCGAAAACTCCCCGTGTAGTAAATGGTGACTGATGCACGTTAAGTCTGTCGAGTCACAAAGTCCTCCATGTTCCCATAACAAGTCATACCTCTGGGGGTACTGATCCAGGAGTTTCCTTGTCTTCTGGATTGGTTCAAAATTACAAGGCTGCGGAATTGAACATTGGTAGACGTAAACCCAAAAATTGGGTTGGCTGTTCAGCGACGGTTACAAAATAAAATACAAAACTTTTTTTTATATCCCTATGCTTTTTAATTTACTTATTTTAATTAGCTTCTTCGTTTTGAAAATTACTTACTATTTGACGATTGCAATTTGTTAGCATCTCATTTATTTAAGAAAAATTATGCCTAGTTTAAAAATGCTTTATTTTATGTGTATTGAGTTTTTGGGGCTATAAAAATGTGTTTTATCTTTGTTAAAATTATTGCATATCTTAAAAATGCTTAATTTTATGCATGTGAAGTTTTTTAGTTCTATTTTAAACAGTATGAAATGTAATAGGGGCCTAAAACATTTCTGTGCCCGGGGGCCCTGCTTGCTATTAAGACGGCCCTGCCCCAATTGAACTTACCTTGGAATCAGGGGAATTTGCCGGCCAAGGTTCATCCTCCTGTTCCATGTCCTCTTGGACATCAGGTTCTACAGAGAGGTCCGATGTTGTTGGAGCCTCAACTGCTTTTTTCCTGTTAGAATCGTGGATAATTTTAAAGACTCCACGATCCACTCCAGTCAGTGCGCAAAAGTTTGCCCTTGCGATTGCTTCAGCGTCTTCAGGCTCCACCTCAAAGATCCATCTAGAGGTGCCAGGTCCCACAGCACTTTGCAGAACCCTCCACCCCATCGACTTCAACCCTGGGTTTAGTCTCTGAAGACGCCATAAAAAGGTGCTCTGTTCAGAGAATTGCTCCTTAGTTTTAAAGGCAACCTTCACGGACTTGGGAAGCTCGTTTGCCCCTATGACCTTGAGCTTAAGGTTACCCAAGGCTTTGTTGTTAAAGTGGTCTTTGATCCACCCAACAGTAAAATCATTGCATTGAATTACCAGCGCTCCTCTTTGGAGGTGGTTCCTATAAATCTCGGGCAGTCTTTCGCCACCAGGAGTGGCGTCAGTCCGCTCCAAGATTTCCTTCAAGATGTTATTTGAGTTTTCCAGAGAAAGCTTATCCGGAGGAAAATCCTCCAGGACTATAGCAATCTTGGTAGACCCAGTTGCACAGGCAAAAGAGACCCCAGATTGGAGGCCCCCGATTGGATCCCCCTCTCCAGCTCGGCTATCCCCACTAGGGGGAACCACTCCGCTGGATTGGGCTTTCCTCCCAGGAACAACATCCTCCCTGGGCTTCTTTCCAATTTGGGTTGGCGCATTGGGAGAGGGAGTTGCATCAGAAGACCTAGGTCTCTTAGCTCCTCCACTCGCCGCAATGGCCCTCATTTTCCTTAACTTCTTCTTTCGGCTCTTGGACAGTCCAATGGTACCAGACACACTGTCTCCCTCTCTCTGGTGACCAGAGACTCCTACAGAGGAAGGGCCTGAACCTTTGGACGCCTCACCAGCATCCGAAGCAGACTGCAAAGCAGCGGTATTAGCACTGGGCTCACCCGAGGGCTTACCATATGCTACTGGAGACTGTATAAGACTTTTCGAACAGGAACCTCTGACTAATTCCTGAACGCATCCCTTGTTAACCGGCGCGATGGATGATGCCGTATCCAAGGATTTTCGTTCACTCTTCATGATGTTTGCCTGCCATTCAGTTACCCAGTGAGGGGTATCCAGGGGGCACCACGTGGAGGCGGCAGGCATTACCCCCCTGTATCAGTGCTTATAAAATAAAAAATATAAAAAGTGCAATAAAAATATAAAAGTGCAATAAATAAATAAATAAAAAAATTTTTATTATAATGTATCAGTGCTTACATTATAATAATTTTTTTTTATTTTTTATTTATTGATTTTTTTGGAAGGTAAATAATTTGCACTGTCAGTGGTGGCATATGTATATTCAATGATAAACAATCACACTATTTTTTGAAATCCTTAATTTTTCAAAAAACTCTTTAATTTCTTCAAAAAAAGTCCTTAAAAGTGCTTAATTTTTGCTCTGTTGAAAGAGTGGGACACCATCCCAAAATGTCAACTTTCGATATCATGTTAGCTTTTGAAAGACATTACCTCTTCTAAACCATCAAAAATGCCTTTCAGGTTTTGTTACATAGTAGAATTATATGACTAAATATGAAAAAAATAAATAAATAAAACTCAGAAATTGAAATAATTTCAAATTATGAAAAATCATTATAAATTGATTGATTCATTGAACAAGAAAATTCATTTGAAAAATTATGTAATTGAAAGTACAGTTTTGTACTGTAGTACATTATATAATTGTACTACAGTTTTACCATGTGGTATCGTTGTGGTTTGTGATATCTAATTATCAATATTTTTAAGCTAATTTTAAATGTTCTTGTGGATAACATTGCTATGTCAGTAATACTCCCCCTCTTTTTTTCCCTAACTTTATTATTAGGCATTGTTATAAAAGCAGACCAACAAAACAAAGTGATAAAATTTTTTTCTTCTATTTGTATTGCAGAGAAATATATTATCATTTTATTACTTTAATATTACAGAATAAAATCTAAGAAATGCACTAAACAAAGACATGTTTTACTGCTTGAATCATGCACAAAGTTGCGTTTTACTTAATAATGAAAGAAATTGCTAAATAATGGTGTGGACTATGGGTATCGACCCTGCTCAATACACCTTCTTTTACATTTGTTTTGCTTTCAAAATAGTTTGTCTCCCTCTCACATAGTGGATTGCTTTCTGAAAGGGATTCAAAGAAAAGAACTGTTCTGATAATAGATTCTGTTTAGAGATTCTTTACTCAATAAGAAAGAATACTTAACTTCCTTACTCAAATAAAAATTAGTTTTAAAGTAATTTTTTTGATTAAATCTCAGATAATCAAATTAATGATTTACAAAAACTTTAAAAACAAACATTGCTTGCAATTCCTAGGGGGGAGGGGGTTTAAACCCTGAAAACCCTATCCATGGTGCCACTGCATATGGGACACTATGGAAACGCTTTTGTCCGCAGCCCCCAGCAACAATTCCGCAGTTGCAATTCACACTACGACAGGAATGGGCAGCAATTCCCGAAGAGCTTCTTAACAACATGGTCAGAGGATGTTAATCCTGCATAGCTGTCAGAGGTGATCATATACATACTAAAGACTGGAATTTCTTTGCCAATCTTGTGTAACATTAACGTTTTGGTCGATTGTACAATTGTGTTTTAAGCCTATATTTCAATAGAGTTCCTCACTGTTCCTGTTGATTACATTTTATTTGCAAGTTGTTTACTTTCCCATATTCTTACATTTTGAGGATCCTTTGGTATGATTTTTATCGATTTTCAACACTGCTGTTCAAACTTACATTCGAAAAACCACTATGTCTTTAATTTTTGTACACTAGTGTATTTATGTGTATCATTTTTTTTGCTAATATTTTATTAAAATCTTTGTTTTTAAATGTGTGCAAAATTATTTTTATATTTACTGGGGTGAAAAATTCTAACTAAATATATTTTTTTATTTAAATATTAGGGCTTCCCCTTTTAGTCCAGAGGAGTATAGCAAGACAGATACAGTTAGTTGAAATAATAGGAAAAGGAAGATTTGGAGAAGTTTGGAGGGGACGTTGGAGAGGCCAACCTGTAGCAGTAAAGATATTTTCATCTAGAGATGAACGTTCTTGGTTTAGAGAAGTTGAAATATATCAAACAGTTATGCTAAGACATAGCAATATATTAGGATTCATTGCTGCTGATAACAAAGGTGTGTATTTCCTAGAGCTTTTTTTTAAACTCAGTTAACATAATATTTTTTATTGTAATACACAAGAAGTATTTCACCTATGTGTGTGGCGCAGCTTATCCTCTCTGGACCTTGCGCCATTAAAACTTACATTCAATTCAATTCACTTATGTGTGAACCCCTTAAATTGTGCACAAGATGCTGAAAACTTTCTAATTTAAATTGTCCACATTTTTGACAAAGTACCTTCATTTACGAGAGAAACTTGCATTCACGTTTTTTTTTCTCCTCCAATTCTAATATTTCTTCTAGCTCACTAACCCTCTCTTTGCGATGTTAAGTTTTATCAACAAACTTTAAAGTTTATAAAAGCTACTCAAAATTTTGATCCAGAACAAGTGGCCAATATAAATATTGATGAAGGCCATGTTTTCAAAGATATTCAAGAAATTAGTGGTCTATCTAGAAAACTTGAATATGTTTCTTAACAAAAAAAAATTTAAAAAATGATCGATTCTCGACTTAATCAGATTCTGGAATTCAGAAACAGTCTCAGAAAGATTTTTACAGGATGGCCAACCACCTTGAAAACCTAGAATTATCAGGGAATTTTTTTATACTGGAAAAATCGGGGAATTTTAAAGAAAACTAGAAATATTTTTCTTAGATTTTTTTTAATTTTACTAATTTAAATTATTTACTAATTTTCTTAATTTAAATTATTTTACCATCCGCTATACCGATTTTTTTTTTAGGTTACGATATTTGCTTCTGTTTTTAAAAGTAGGTTTTTTTTCTTCTAGTCTTTGGGCTGAATCCATTTATGGTTTGTACCGATGCTTTGGTGATAATTTTTTTTCTATTTTGGCAAAATAATTCAAAATGTTTTCCAATGAAATCTGAGAATTATTTTTCCTCAACCAAGTCAACCAATCACACATTTTCTTACCATCTCTATCAGCAATGTTTGTCAACAAATAGTTACAATTGTTGCATTAATGCTAATTTTATTTTAAACTTTTATAACATACCGTCGTTCGGGGCTACTTTGTGCAAATTCGAAGTCGGCATTTTTCAAGTGCTGCTATTCAGTATTATGTTTATTTCACGTTAAAAATGTGTGGAATTTGAAGATAGAAGTCTCTTCTATTACTACAAACATTTTTTCGAATTATAAAACAATCTCAGAGTGTGTTTCGTTCATCCAATGTCAACAATTTTCCGAGGACGTCGGATGTCGAGAAGTGTGCGTGGAAACTTTAGCTGTGAAATGCAAAGACGTTGATAAAACAATTGTCGTAAGTGCAAAATTTTTTATTTGTACATTAATAAACAATTATATCATGTTAGCGTTAAAAAAAAATTTAAAATTAATAACAAATAAACGGAAAATGAAAAAAAAATGCACTGTGGGTCTACTTTGTGCAAAGTTTCATTCGTTTTTTTTTTTTCGACAGAAAAATTGTCAGACGTTATAAAAAAAATACCTCAAACGAGAAATTACCTTGATTACACTTTAGAAAAGTTGCTGCAATGTTTGCAAGCAGTTGCTGGTGGTATGTCGATTGCAGAAGCTTCTCGGAAGTACAAAATCCACAGAAATACTATCTCTAATAAAATTCACAAGAAACACGTGACACGTGCTGGTAAATTATTATTTTTCTTCCAAAGAATTAATCAAACGATTTAACACATAAAAATATATTTTATAGGACATCAGGTGATTTTGACAGAAACTGAAGAGCAAGTTCTGTCGTGTTCATTCAAGCATGTTATGTTCAAATTTATCAATATTATAAATGTTAATGAATATGTAATAACTATTATTTTTGAAATATCATCCGTTTCAATGTTAAAAAAAGTATATGGTTTCCTTTTGCTTAAACTCAAATTTTTTGAAATAAACATTCTTTTTAAGAAAAAAATCTTCAAAATAAATGTTTTTTTTAACGCTGAAAATTATTTTCAAACTAATATCTTTACATATCTTGATGTTTTTGTCTTTAAAAATGTCAACAATTAACTTTTTTAACAATTTTATATCAATATTTTACTAAAAACATGATTATTAAACTGAATTCCTATTGCTGCACAAAGTAGCCCCATTTGGGGGCTACTTTGTGCAAGGTATGTTTTGACTTATTATTCGTAAATATTACATACAAATAATGCCAATATTGATCAAATTCACTCGTCTGAGTCCAGTTATGAATATAATATCGATAAATTTTACTAAAGTTTGAATTAACATAGTTTTTTTACATGTCAAAGTTCAAAAACTGCGAAATCCTGCACAAAGTAGCCCCGAATGACGGTATTTTAATTGAAAAAAGGTTTTTTTTAAGAACCAACTATATGTAAACATTTAATTTTACATTTTTGTTGGTGGATATTTGATTTTTGATTCAAAATTCGACTTGTATAGTAATCACAATAACGAATATATATATGCATGAAAATATCTTCTAATACTACCATAACTCAGCTCCCTAGCTTTTAAAATAGCTATTCAACTTATAATATATTCCATTTTGCTCCTATGTTTGTCATCTGATGCATAATATAATTACATATTTTACTTATATTATTTTTATTGAAAAGTTAATAAAATAATTAATAAAATAAATTAAATGCATTTATTTTATATTTGAAAAATTATATTAAAAGGTCAATAAAGACCAAATTTTTTACTGCTCTGACTTTGATGCTTTTTCGATTGCGATATTATTATAGAGAAGTTATTGTAAAATTGAAGAGGGATATTTTTATGATATGTAAAGTAATTTTGGCGGTTATAGTTTTCCTACTATACCAAGAAACATTAACTAATTGTAAAAGAATCATTAACAGAGTGTTAATGATATTAAAAAATACAGAAATTAGAAATTTTAGTTACAGATTAAATTAGTTTTATTGCATATCCGATGTTGCTAATATTGTCTATGATAGTCATTAGTCATCATTAGAATGAACAGCAAAAAAGCAAACAGGAATGAAACATTTGTTACCTTCAAAAAAACTATTAAATTTTTAAATCCATTAACGCTAAGCAAAATACTGTAGGTAGCTTTTTGTTTTTGAAAGATCAGGCTGTATTAGAAATTAAATCTTAGTCCTTATTGAGCCAAAAGAAAAAAAAGAGATGAGTTCAAAAATCAATAAAGTGTTTCTGAATGAGCATTCTCTTGTCAGTAAGAAGACAAAAGCAGCAAGAAATAATAAATTTAGAAAAAAAAGTCTTTATTTTCTACATTTTTGTGATTAAGAAATATTTATACAATGCAAAAAAAAAAATAGCTTGGGTTAAAAATATATATATATCTATACTACAGGGGCTTATTACTGTTCAGAATATTGTTGCATTAAAGATAGATTAATCTTAGATTGTATATAAATTCTCCCAAATCCCAAAATTTTATTATTGTAGAGGATATTATAGTATTCAATATTGTTAAAATCCAGAATTGATTGTCAAACATTTGTGGCATTGCAATATTCATAATTGAAGAAGTACAATATAATTTGTATTGTAACGTTTTAAAAAGTTATTGAAAGCTGTGCAAAGTTATTGAAAAGTTATTGAAACCTTTAAAAGGAAATATTATGATTATATAATTTTCAAATTTGTGTTGTAGATAATGGCACTTGGACCCAATTATGGTTAATAACTGATTATCATGAAAATGGGTCTCTGTATGATTACCTCAATAAAACTACTGTGGATACTGCAGGAATGTGCAAAATGGCTTATTCCATTGCAAATGGATTGGCACATCTACATATGGAAATTCTTGGTACTCAAGGTAAATGAAAGATTTCTGTTAAATTTATTTATACGTTTGTTCATTTTATTAACTTTATTCACCTGTTCAGCATTATTTAAATTATGATAAAGCAAAGATTTTGCACAATACTTTCTGCTATAGAATTTTCTGTGTCCCTATATCTTAAACTCAAACTTGTCAATGATCACATTAAAGAATTGGATTTTTAAAAATTCTGCGGAATTCCAAAGCAATTACCGCAGAAAAAGTGATTGAGAAACAGCATAGATTTTAGTAGAATCTGTGCAAATAGAGTATGTGACCAAGTGATAAGTCTAATACGCAATTCAAAATTTTTTTTGTTTATCAGGAAACATTTTTTCATTGTGTTCAGAAGCTCCTGCAATTCAAATTTTTTTGTTTTTTTGTTTATCAGGAAACATTTTTTCATTGTGTTCAGAAGCTCCTGCAGGCACGCATTTCACAGTTGTAGGGCTGCAGGTTGAGCACTCCCACCCTAAATAAAATAAAATGTTATAATTTTAATAACTCTCTTATAATTTATCACTTTTTGTGCTTCAATAGTTTGTTTATTTTTTACATTACAGGAAAGCCAGCCATTGCTCATCGTGACCTGAAAAGTAAAAATATACTTGTAAAAAATAAAGGTTCTTGTGCTATTGCGGATTTAGGCTTAGCAGTAAGATTTGATTCCGTCTCAAACTCTGTTGACATTCCACCGAATCCGAGAGTTGGTACAAAGCGCTATTTAGCTCCAGAGGTATTAGATGAAACAATAAATACAAACCATTTTGATTCCTTTAAAAGAGCTGATATTTATGCATTTGGTTTAGTACTTTGGGAAATTGGACGTCGCTGTGATATTGGAGGTAAGCAAATTGAGCTAAATTGATTTTTATACTATGATTGAAATGCTTGCATTGACTAAATTTAATTGTAAAAATTTTATTGCTTTTAATTGTAAAAATTTTATTGCTTTTAATTGTTAAAATTTTAAGTTTTTTTGTAATTATATTTTAACCATGCGGAAAATTTTAAAATATTTTTTGTCTCGCCATTTTGATTCCAGTAAGGAATAGTTTATAACTAGAAAGTAAATAAATCCATCATTTTTTTTTTCATTCTGAACCAAATGATAAAGATTATATATAGAGAGATTTTTTTTGTTTTAAATTTTATTTGTAAAGAAAAAAAATATATGTTTATATATAATGGTAAATTATGAACAGTAAACTTTACTTCCATTTAATGTTTTGAATTAATTAAAAATAGCACCCTAAAAATGAGAAAACACTAGACAGTGCAACCTCGAAAATCCGGACTGCTGGGGGGTTTGGAAGGTCCGGATTTCCGGATTTTAGATACCTTACTTGAATTGATAGAATTATCGAAGTTTCGAATTCGCTAGGCCGATTTCGCGATTAATCACGTGTGTGTAGACCTCCGACGTCAATTTTAACATAAATATACTCTTTAAATAATAAATAAAAGACATTAAAAATCAAACTTTCGTCATTTTCCCCCGCAATCGATCGTTTAGATAACATAACATTAGCAATTAAAACTAAAAATATAGGCTTAAAACGCGAGCTGAATTTCAACTTATAACCGAAACAGATGCTTCTAGACTAGACTGCACCAGCTGATACTAATCCTTTTTTTGTTGGGGGATGAAAGAACTTGTCCCCGCTTCCTAAGCTTCAAGGTTAAGAAAGAACCAGTTTTCTTTCATCACAAGGGGGAAAAACAAGGAGATGGAAGAAATCCTCCTTCTAAGGTGATTCCCCTTCAGGAGGAGGGGGATTCCCCTTTATATTCTTTGTTATCCATACAGAGCTGATAAGAATGACTGGAATTCTCTTATCAGCTATGAGCTGTCATTCACACCCCACCTCTACCTCTTCATCTACTTCTTCATTGTTGGAGAATAGTTGTGGTTTTGCATTAAAATTTTTATTTTAAGCGATTTTTTTAAAAATTTTTCTTTTGAAAATTTTTTCTGATGAACTGGACGTATGAGTCCGGATTTTAGAGATTTCCGGATTTCAGAAGTCCGGATTTTCGAGGTCGTACTGTATTGAAATAGATTAAGACTCTACAATATAATAATGTAAAATTTTATTCAATTGAAACAAATTGGAGTATAGTAATTTATGCTCTTATACTGGGTTCTTTATTTTCCACAATGTTTGCCTTCAAGATAATCTTTTTCTTTTTTTTTGAAACGCAGAAAACCTCATTCACAATAATATACATTTGATATCTTGTGAAATTTATCACCTTCTCCATAACTTGATGGTATTTCTTTTTAGTCATCACAATCGAGCTGCTGGCTTGTTTTATATCCGTCGTTGAACAGCCGACCCAATTTTTGGGTATACGACTACTAAAATTCAACTTCGTAGCCTTGTAATTTTGAACCAAGGCAAGGAAACTCCTTAATCAGTACCCCCAGAGGTATTGATTTGTTATGGGAATATGCAGGACTTAGCGACTCGACAGATTTAACTTGCATCAATCACCATTTACTACATGGGGAGTCTGCGGCCGGCGGGGATCGAACCCACGAACTCTTGGATATGGGCCGAGCGCCCTACCGGCCAGACTGTCCCATGCCTTCTGCTATCTTGTTCTTCATCAAGGTATCTTTTTGGAAGGCTGAAACAAGATTTTGATTACTGTCTCTTCAAAAATGTTACTGCTGCTGTATCCTTACCGCCCAAGTCTGCGTGATGATGTCTTTTAGACTAAATATCCAGTAGTAGAAGAAGCACCTTCTCTTTTGGGGTGTAGCTCCTGTGAAAACATTTTTTTCTTGCTCTATCGAAGATTTGCACTTCTTCTCTTTTGTGTGCAAGATACTAATCTCCTTCATAACTTTTAAGTGCGAAATCGATAACCAGTTCGTCTCATACTTACATACTTACTCATCTACAGCTCTTGTTTTGTTCAGTAAAAATTCAATACGCAAAGCTTTTTAACAGGCTTTCTCCAGTTTTTCTTTTCGAGAAGTATTTCTTCTATCTTCATCAGAATTGTCCATAGAGGTTGTTTTTTTCTCTTTTTTGTATACATTTTTATGATTAAATTTTCTTTTTAAAAGTTTTTTTTAAGACAATATTGTTTTTTTGGGTTATTGTTTTGGTCACAACAGAAAAATGTACTCTATATGATGTGCCTAGTCTATGAAAGTTATTATGCTTTTACTAAATGAATTATACCTAATGAAATTAAAAATTTAGTAATTAAATTTTCCCTAAATAAGCAGAAAATATCATAGTACATTTCAATGATTATTTTTAATTACATAATGGCATGTTTATGTTTTTTAAAAGTATCTTAAAAATTAGAACTTATTTCAACATATTTTTAGACTCATTAGAGTGATATAACTGTTTTGCAAAAGACAATATAAAATAATTCGGTATGACTTTTACTATTTTCACTACACTTACTGTACTTATTAACTTATTATTTCTTTTTATTTAGGTATACATGATGAGTATCAGCTACCCTACTATGATATGGTACCATCTGATCCTAGCATTGATGAAATGAGGAAAATTGTATGCTATGACAAATTAAGACCACCAATACCAAATAGATGGATGTCATGTGAGGTAAACCTTTTTAAGCACCACAATAAAATTATGTACAATACAATTACATGGATATCCTGCTACACTCCAATACTGTAAATATCCTACCATATTATACATTTTGAAGTTAAAGTCTGTAACTCATACTGAATATAGAATGTTTATGGGCAATTTTTGTAAAAATTCCCCTTTCACTATACACATTTTTCAATTGATTACTCATTGTAAGTATCTCTAAATTGTTTAAGTCAAAATTCCTTTAAATCTAATTTATTAAAACAAGAATAAAACATTGAGCTGTGATAGCATAGTGGTTAAGTCATTCAGCCGTCATTGTGAGGAACTGTGGTTCAATCCTCAGCTTCAGTTTGAAGCCCACCCAGTTTTAGGTTGTCTGGGAAGTAACCAGCTTACCAGGTTGTTTTGGACAGCTAATTTTTAGATTGTTCTTTGTTAAAAATGTACATAAAAAGAAATTACATGACAAATTCTTATAATATCATGCATAACTCTTAATAGTATGTAATTTTAGGGAGAAATATCTAAGCCAATAGGTTATTAAATTCCAAAATAAAAAAATAGTCTTTAGTCAAATATCAAAATTTCTTCGAATTTGAAATCCAACAATGTGAGTTAAGACAATGTTCTAGTATGAGCTTACAACCTGATTTTCTTGAAATAAATAAATAGATTTTTAGAAAATTTCACTGTGCGGTATTCCTTCAACAAAAATTTTATTTGAAATTGAAATAAGATGTTTTAAACTTACATAATTTTAAACTAAAGACATCAACCAAAAAAATTACTAATATGATACAGTATTCATGAGTAAAAAAAAGAGTAACTCAAATGCAATTAATTTTGATGAATACAGATTCACACAATTCATACTAATGCCATATAACATTGCTCCCATCACTTCTAAAAAGTAAATTGTCATGTCTGTGGTGAGAAATGATTCATTATTTTGACAAAGCTGGGCAAATAGAAAAATATTTTTGCTATAAATAGATGAAAACATGAAACAGCAACTTATCAGAAATTAAGTTAGAACTTCACATCAACAACTTAATGCATTCTAATAAACACATTAGAAAAAAACACAGCTCTTTATATATCCTAAAAAGAAATCTTGCTTTAAAAGAGGTGAATTAATTCAAATGTTTTAGACACTACTTCTAATTTTTTTTTTGTCATTTAATAATAACTATTCTTTTAATGAATACAATGTTATTTTCATTATTTTAGGCCTTGCGAGTAATTTCTAAAGTCATGAAAGAATGTTGGTATCACAATTCTGCTGCTCGTTTAACAGCTCTTCGCATTAAAAAGACATTGGCTAATCTTGATGCTCAAGAAGAAGTGAAAATATAATTTCTTTTTGTCTTTTTAAATTCAAGATTTAAACGAAGAAAAAAAAGAAAAATTGATATAGATAAAATCTGGTGCGTAATTATGTTTATTAGACTTTATCTATTCATGATTCTTAATTAAATTTGATTTTATTCTATTTTTAATAGGATTAAGCATGAATTATACATAGTCTCATATGTTTTCTGGAATTAATCTCATCATAATTAGTAGACATCTCATGCTGTTATTCTGTAGATATTATTCACAAGACTGATTTTGATATGAATGGGGAAATATAAATTATTTATCAAAATCAGAATCATTTTAAGTCATTAATTTGAAAAATGTTTTTAGAAACATTTTTCAAACTGTTTTGCATTTTAGAAACACCCTATTTCTGGGTATATTTTAGTTGGTCTTCATGTACATTTTTGTATTTGTTTATGAATTTTATATTTGTTTATGAAAATTAGACTAAGTTGTACATTTTTATTTTGTGTGATATAATTTGATTAATGTTTTTCTGTGCAAATACAACTAATTGTGTTTTATATGATGTCATGAGAATTTCTCAATATATATTTGGTGCTCACCCTATAATCTTGCATAAGCCGTCCGAAGAGGCATGCTAAATAAGCTATACTCTTTTTGTGCTAATACTAAAATATAAAAATTTTGTATTTAAATGCAAAATTTTAATGTATATAAAAATGCGATGTATGATGATCTATACAGCAACTTATTTGTAAGTGGCTCTGACTATTTATTAAAAAACTATGATTTGGTAAATAATGCGAAAATTATTGACAAAATGTGAAGTTTTTTTCCTCCAAATATATAAGTATTATATACTTACAAAATTACATGAACTGAAAATATTTATGTATTGATTTTTAAATTGCATATCTGATGTAAGCCTATAATTTCTAATAATTTTTATTGAATTTCTGAGTGTAAATATGTAAATAAGTTTCTGACAGTCTCTTTTCTTAATATTCACTTATTCTATCAATTCAAAAGAAATATTTTTTTTAATGTTGAACTTTTTAAATTGAAGCAGCTTATACCTGCATGAAAAATTATACTTTTAAATAAAATCTATGTTAAATGCATTTGGAAATAGAATTAAGCTTAAATTGTTCCTTAATCAATTATGAATTATATAAATAACCAAACTATGATAAATTTAAATAGGCATAAAATTAATAACTTCAACTTGTGCATTTGTAAGTATCACCTTTACAAGAAAAGAATGTGCCCATTTATGAAGATACTCATTTAACATTTTTTAATACTAGCTTTAACTGTTAGTTTCAAATTTGTTGTTGGATTTAAATAGTTTTTTATAATTTTCATTGCCTTATGCCCTTTAGAAATTGTACAAATTTTTTTTATTTACTTAAATGCACATGTGTTTTAGATATTATTTCAAAAATATAGTTTTACCTTCCAAGTTCAAAGTCATAAATTCATCAGTAGGGAAGAATTCTTTTTATTTATTTATTGTTTGTTTCAACTTTTTTTTATTGTATTTTGATATTAACTATTAATTAATTTAACTATTATCTGCAAATTTAATTTCATTTTGGAGTGTAGATATTTGTTGAATTAATATAATTTATTTTTTATTGATGCATTTCTATTTTTGCTTAATATGCATAATATTCAGATTCATTTAATCATCAGTTTAACTATAGTTAATAAAATTATTTTAAAATCTATCTTTATGAATTGAACTAACTGGAATTAATT
Source organism: Parasteatoda tepidariorum (assembly GCF_982258835.1). NCBI lineage: Eukaryota > Metazoa > Arthropoda > Arachnida > Araneae > Theridiidae > Parasteatoda > Parasteatoda tepidariorum. The sequence continues at coordinate 13,599,599 of NC_141766.1, read as the reverse complement.
AATTCATTTTATCTGTATAACTTTATTTTCTATGTTAAATATTATATAGAAAATTGAAACTTTTACTTGTTGAATTAATGTTTCATATCATTTGTGATGAGAGGAAGATGACAAATACTAGTTTTCTGGTTAATATTTTCAACATTTAGAGTACAGTATGATAGGTAAAGGAGTAATATATCTCTAGTTTTTATTTTAATAAAGAATTACTTTTATTAACATTTTAATATGCAGTTTATTTTCATTATATTGAATGAAATTATTTTCAAGAAGAAATAAATATTGTGTCTATCAAAAAGTTCTGTCCAATTTAAAGTTTTTAACTTTAGAGATTGTGTGAAAGCTTAACTAAGTTCAACAAACCATTTCAGACTGAATTTGGAAACTGGGAATAGAATATAAATATTTTAGATGGGTGCACTTCGGTAGTTAGATAAAATAAATTGCATGATAAATTCATTTTGAGCAACTAAAGTTAAAAATAGACCCTTCTTGTATTAGATAGCAGGTGGTAAAAAGTGGGTTACCTAGCACCCTCAAACTATCACTTGTTTCTCGTCTTACAAATTTTTAAGAGAAATAAATTCACCACTGCAGCAGGAGTTAGCCATTCACTACTTGAGTTCTGTACTAGTAGAGCAAAATATTTTTCATAAATGATATTTATAAATCACTATGATATTGGCAAAGGTCATACTCGTAAGTTCCAGATATCTTAGAAATGGACTATCATTTCCAATCAAACAAATTTAATTTTTTTAAGAAAAGAAGATAATCTTACAAATTTTTGTGCCTAAAAGCACTTTTTGTGTAACTGCATAGAGCATTGTTGGTGCAAAGCATGCCAGGATTGAAACAGCGGATCATCAGTTGAAACAACCTTTTTTGGTAGAATCTTCATCAAAAAAGTTTAAATGAGATGTTTCCAAGAAATAAAAAGAAGAGTGGCATGCTCATGAAGAAGAAGAGTGCCAAAAAAATACTGAAATAGCTTGGCAATTTGTATTTGTGTGCACATTTTAAACCATTATGTCCTCAATTACTGAATTTTGTAAACATACTGAAAATCACACATCTTTGAAAGACTAGAGTAATCTCAATTCGTATGACCTTGATTTTTTTTTTCTCACTCATGTTTTCTGTTTTGCTATCACCTTTTTAAAGATAAAAAACATTTAAAAATGTTTAAAGAATTACATGACAATGCATTAAACTCCTAAAATTAATTTGCATTTTGCATCTATTATATCTGCAATTTTGAGATAAGTCATAGTAGAAAAAAGATGTTTTGTTACATGTGAATTAATTATAATTAGTGGAAGAAAAAAAACATATTACAAAATATACATCGAAAAATTTAAATGTGTACAAGTTTTTCTGAAAATTAAATTTCGATAATGATGTTATTGGAGTGAAGTATTTATTTTTCTAGTTGAACAAAATATTTACTCAATCATCATTGGAAGCTATTAATATGAAACTCTTATATAAAAAATATTCATGTGATTATTATAATTGATATAAAATATATATAGAAAAAAATATTTGCTGCTTACAGAAGTCAAATTTCTTAGCTATAATAAAAATTAGCCATAATAAAAATTCAAAGTGATGTAAATTCAATAGCTTTTGTCTAAGACCGATAAGAGCTCTAAAACTATGTCGTTTTACCTTTTTGTTTTTATTACAATATATAAATGATTTTTCAAAACATAATATTATGCAGCTTTTTATGATTGATAATTCAAAGTAATTGCTAAGAACATGAAGTTTTCATGCATAAATTAGCAATCTTAGTTCATTGTAGGAGTAGTAAATTATTGCATTTATTTATTAAAATATATTTTGAACTCTAGTTTAATTTAATAAAGTATTTTTCTTATATTTTCAACAAAAAAAAAAAGAGGGAGAGAGAGAGAGTTTGATGTTTTCCAACATCAGGAATTTTAATGCTTTAATCAAATGTAAATTTTCCATATTAAATTTACATTTCTTATTCTAATTTATTCATTAAAATGTCATTTCTAGAAAAATTTATATGTGAGTGAAATAAAAAGTTAAATTCAAAAAGTGCATTGTGTTTAATTTATATGCTTGAAATTTTCTGGACAGTTAGTCAGCTAGTTTGAAAAAATGACAGAAATTGAGTTTAAGTTTTAAAATCTTACCACAATTTTAACTAAAAACAATAAAAAGTTAAATATATCATCATTTCAAGCAAGTTATTTCACACTCTTTTTTTTAATTTTTTATTTTCAAAGTCTTAATATTTTTTTTTTTTAAATTCTATTTGACATGCATTTGTAATAAAGTTTATTATCAATTTTCCCAAGTTTCTGTAAAACTGGAGTTATAAAGTTTTGGATCAGAGCTACTCAATTATACTATACAATAAATATTATCAAAGGTATGAAATGAGAATTATGTTATTCTCTTTCACTTTACATAGGAACAGAATTTTTTGGTATATCAAATATTACTCATGTATAAACATTTTGTCCTATTGTGGTCCAAAAGTTATACCTCACCGCTGTCTGTTCTAGTCACCTGTTTCTTGGATTTTTCTTTAAACATGGTGAAAGGATTAATATAAAACAAAAAATTATTTCTTCTTCTTAGAAAAATAGATGTTTAAAAAAAAGATTAAGCTATGCATGCATTGTCTTTTTCATGTAATCTTTAACTGATCAAACAGTATTAAAACTAAAGCAGTTAATAACTGCCAAATACTCTTGTCAATTTACTTGCAACATTGAAATTGGTGCTGAGCGTAGATTGACAAATAAATATGAACAGAAAATGAGCTCCTAGAATCATTTTGGTTGTCAGCTGATGTTTTTGTTACTTATTTACCTTGGTCAGTGATTTCAATCTGAAATTCCACTCAAAAATGTTTAGAACAATATTTTATAAACCCGCAAATGCAATCAGTTTTGTATTTTCTATTACAAAAATACAGTATAACTTTCAATACCTCCAATGCATGGGAATTTAAAAAATCCTTCTTCACGCCTTTTTTCTCTTCCACTCTGCAATTTTATTAAAACACTATTGTTGTTTCTAGAATTTCTCTGACTTTCTTTTTAATCGAAATCATTATAAAACATTGTAAAAAAACTTTAATTTTATAAAAAATGCCTAAACTGAAATGAAACATGGTTCAGATTATACAACATCTTTAATATTTCATAGACTCAATTTTATTTACTGAAAATAAAAACACGACTCCTTTCATGTATGTACAGATTTTCAGAATTGTCACAATTGTCCAAAAAGTTTTCAAATCTCAAACTATAAAATAACCTTTATGACCAAAGCCCCCTGAAAAAAGCTTGCATATTGATTACGAGTAATTACAGTTTTATAGCAAACAAAACTTACTTCATTTCAGCTGAAGAAAATTTATAATTTTATTTTATTTTGAAAATTTTTTAAATGAAATTTGGCTAAAGTTTTGCTTTAAAAGAAAATTGGCTAAAGGAGGTTAAATGAATTTTGAACATTTCAGCTGTTATTATGAATGAACAAAATTTTTTATTTTGGAATGTACCAATAGATTTTTTCGAGGGGAAAAAATAAAAAATATTTTTCGAAAATTTCCAAACTTCTGGAAAGTTAGCCTGTTACTGCATATCAAATAACATGTATTGAAAAAAATCATTGGTGACCATTGTTCCAGATGTAGACTCTACTAGAAATAAAAGTTATTTTTTAATTTATGTGATACAAGTGAAAATATTGTGTTAAGTTTTATTAATTTTAGATTTTTTTTATTTTATTTTACAAATACTTGACTAGACATGACAACTGAATATTTATTTATTTCGAAGATGCGTTGGTTAAAGATTTGTGTTTATCACTTACTTTTTACATCAACAATTCTTTGATTAAATTATGATATAAAATATCTATAATAGTCACATTATTGTAAAAACTGAGGAAGTACTAATTTTGAAATTATTATAGTTATTAAATTATAAACTAATTTTGAATTATAATTTTGAAATTATATTTATATTTCTTGTAAATAAAAAAAATTTTTGATAATATTCTTTAACATTTTTATACTCTTGGTGGGTTGGTAACTATTCATAAAAATTGTGTTTGCAGAATATTAAAAATTATTCCTTAGATTATGATATAGTAAGATCTAATCAATTGATTCATTTTTTAAATTGTTACTTATTTATTTCACCACAATATTAAAGGGGGAGAACATTGTGACATATTTATTGAAAACTTTCTTTTCACATTTAAAAATTTATTGTTTCTCCACAGGGATATATTTTAACTGAAGCTGTTTTATTTTTTACAAAAAACAAGAATGCATATTACACACATTATAAATCATATGCCTTGTGTGGGCCTTAACAAACATACGAAAAAAATTCTTAGAACAAATTTATAATGGTTATGACAATTTATTTTGAAAAATTCAATTTGAACTTTTTTTCTTTAAATCTTATTTCTGTCATAAAAGTAGGATTTCATTTTTATCATGACAGTTTTTTTTCCCTCCTCATCAATATTCTGATTTTTCTTTCCAAAATAGTCAAATTGTAATTCTATAATGAACTGAAAGTAGAAAAATATGCATTCGGTGTCAAAGAATCTGTTATCTGTTGAAAGATTTATCTTTCCATAAATTGGAATTCTATCAATTTGTAATTCTTTATTAAAATTCTTTATAATTAAAAAATGTTTTTAAATACTACCAAAGTGTTATTTTTTCTTAAAAATCATATATATGTGAAAAAGTTTATAAGTATGACTAGCAAAGAAAAGGATAAGTTCTCTGTGTTTGGGTGACAGTCTAGTCACAAGTATGACTTTACTTTTTTTCTCTCCTCTGGTCCTATTAATATATTCTTGCCCTCTCGTGTTAAAAAAAATTGTATGAATTAGGCTACATATTATTTTCTAGTTCTTCAATATTTGTAATTGCGCTTGTTAAAGACACACATATTGGTGAATATGAACCTCTTGTTAAAATTATAAATGTTATTTTTAATCCTTGATTGCTATCTACCTAATGTTATTGTGTATTCAGGTCATTTTGACCCATGGGTAACTGTTAAAGGCTAAAAAAAATGCCTTTTTTGTTTTATCATTTTATTTCACTGTAAGCAAAAAAATTTTTGAAGTTTTCTTAATTCAAAACTTTTATCAACTTCTGATATTATCTGGTGGAGCCTAATGATGTGGCCTTTTACTGCAATAACTATTAAAAAATAATAACGATCTTGTAAACTTCTGTGTTACAGTTTCTATTTTTTAATTCAAGATATTTAACAATTATAATGTTGTTTATGCTTGAAGTTGAAATATCTCTACTGATTCATAGTTATTTTACATACTTAGTAGTTAAAATGTGTAGATTTTTCGAATGTGTTATTTCATTTACATATTCAGTAGATAAAAATAATGTAATAAATTTTTAACAGATTCTAGCATAGTAGCTATTATAGAATCAGATAATGCTCTGATATTTTTTTTAATATATTTTCATTGTCAAATATCACTTTTACTTCTCCTTATTCTGGCACATCTTAATTACCCCTTAAAGCACGAAATTTTTTTTCGGAAAAACTAGTAAAAAATGATCAAGTTTTTTTTTCGATAGAAAATTAATATATAGGTATAGTGCAAGTTATTTTTTGCAATTTCAGTTGTGGGGGGTTACTAAAGATAGTTCGTGTAAAAGTTATAAAAAAATACTGTACAAATAAAGCTAAAACAATTTAATTACAGGTTTATTTTGAAAATGATTTAATATTTTAGTTGACCATAATTTAAGTAATAAAGGCTAAAAGGAGCCAGAATTGACTTTCATGTTTGTTTTTAAACTTGCAAAAACTGTTTTAAATAACATTTATTTTAACGTGCTAAAAAATATGAAAAAGTGATAACATGTTATTTTTAAGCAGATAATAGGATTTTTATGTAAATAGCGCATATTTTTCGCGTAAGTTTCAGTAGTGGAAATTTAAAAAGAATTTGATTGATAAAAAATATATATATAAATTTGTTTTATTGTCAATAAATATTTTTAAGGGTTCAATAAGCCAGGTTGTGTATAAAATTAAAACTTGAAACACTCAATGCCAAGTTTTAAAACAACCAATAAACATGACCTTTTTTTTTTCACTTAGTCATCCATATTAAGATTAGTTCTTAAATATTATGAGAATTGTGTGTTTTAGGTGCATATAAGTTAGTTCTGAATGATATTTTATTTTAATATGCTCATAATGAAAACTACAGCAATATCTGACAGCTCTTGCTGGTACAAATTTTGACTGAGTTGCTGATGACAACATTATTATTCCCCCCTTTTTATAAATTTATCCTTGCATAAAAAACTTATGTGTTGACCATTCATGCCATGGATTAATGTTTTTTTTTAATTTGTGGAGATAAAGTAGTTAGATGACCCTTAAACTTTTCATCTGCTTAGCTTTCATGTCTTTGTTAAAAACGTATGCATTGCTTACTTTTAAATACCAGTTACTCTTGTAAATTTTTATAGAACAATGAGTAGAAATTGAGTTAATTGATCGCCAGACTACTGCATGAAAGATTGGGCTATTTTATATTTGTATATAAACAATTTTATGAATTAAAAAGATTACACAGCAAAAAAGATTAAAAAGAAGACAAAATAGTGATTAATTTTATATAAGTAGGGCTGATTTTTAACACATTCCCCCCCCCACATCTCAGAAAAATTTCATGTTTTAAATTAAGCAAGTTGGATACACTTAAAACTTGATTATGCAAATTATTTTAAGTTACCAAAAACTCAATTTTTTAAATTTAAAAATAATAAATTCTTATACTACTAAAAGAAATTTCAGGGTAAAATATGTTCTAGTACAGAAAGATAAATTTTTTTGTTGGGTATTTTTTCCCCCCATTGATGTTTTTGGGAAGTATATCTCAAATAGATTGAAAGCAGAGATATTTCTAATGCAGCTAAGTTTATTTAATTTGGTATAATTATTTCCTTATTATGTATTAGTTATATGTTACCTTTCATAATCAAGTTGTTGAGAATTCTGAAGATTTTCAAATGTATAGATTTTAAATCAAACTGAAATTGTATTTGCTTTTGTGTAACATGAAATTCTATAGTTCTTTTATTTATATATGTGTATCTATATTCTTACACATGCATATATTATGTGTCTTTGACCAATATATTTATATCTTTAAATATAGATGTACAAATGGTGCTGTGCTAGTTAAATAAGTTTGTTCTTATTTTAAATTTTACAGAAAGTATCACTTAAATCATGTTTTGTTAATTCTGTTAGGTTGATGCAAAAGAAAAATTGCTATTTTTTATGTTAGAATATTTATTGAATATTGAATTGGCTAAAATTAAAAAACCTAATTTTTGTTTTTAAGCTTAAGAGTTCTCAGAAAATGCGAGATTTACATGTTTAAAAATGCAGAGGTGTTCATAAAAATGTTTAAACTTCTTCTGCATTTTCTGAAGAAAAAAAAAAAGATTATATACCATACCTAATTGATGTGATATCTTAAATTCATATAACTCAAAAACAAACTTTAAATTACTTGTTCCATTTTCTTGATTTAAATCCTTATCTTCATCATAAGTTTTAAAAATGTAAGTTTTATCGATACTATGTGACATTTAAAATGTCATAGACCTAAAAAAATTTTACCCATGTTGATTTCATGAAAAACTATTTTGATTCATACCACCAATTTCAGAATATAACAAAAGTGGTATAATATCAATTTTATACTAAACAACTAAAATACCTAATTGTTAAATAGTATATTTGTTAAAAAATTCTTTAACACATATTATGCAAAAATAAGTTTTGCGAATTCTAATTTAGAAAAATTATTGTCAATGTTTATTACAAATTTCAGTTTTTGATATTTCTTGTTGAATAATACTGTACAGTTTAAAAAGTTCTGATCAAACCCTGTAATAAAAAATAGAAAGTTACTGCAATTATTTGTTAACTAAACTAATAGTACAATTGTGTTTAATGTTTCAACAATGATAAATGTTTATTTCTAAACTTTATTAATGTTTTAGTTGAAAAAAATTAAAATAATCATGACATTATTCTGTTGTACTGCTAAAATATATAATTATTTTGTGCTATTTTCCTCTTTTTGTATAGCTCAGGACCTGTTAAAATCGATTTGTTATTTTTCAACAAAAAAGGGAATAAACTCATTTTTTCATGTTTGTGTTTCTTAATTTTACTCTTTTGTAGTTAAATATAAATTGTTCGTTGCTATAGGAAAAATAGAACACAGATCTTTTTTCTAAGGCTTTATTCTCAGGTCGGAAAATTTTATCACTGTATAATAGCTGTAAGGCAAGCGGGAAGCTGGTGAGTCTCTATACTGGTCGGATGCGCAGAGGTAATATGCACTGCTTAATTTTGATTTGCGTTTTTTAAAAGCCCTTAAAGGTGCTTTTTTTTATTCGGTGTTTGTAAAAAGTGCTTAATTTTCTATCTTTTAAAAAGAGATTTTTTTTGTCTTATCGATTGTTATTCTAAATTACAAAAAATTCGTTTTTTTCACAATTTTCTCTGCAATATTTATCAGAAACTAGTTATATCATCATGATTATGTCAAGTTTTTAAAATAATGTTATTGATTTTATGTTTATAAATTAAGTACTTTAAACAATAGAAAAAATATTTTTTATTCCTGCACAGATCCTAATTATGATTTTTTTTTTTTGGAATGTGATTAAAAGTATTTTTTGAGTGCTTGAAAAGTACTTAAAAGGTTTTTTGATTGAAAAACTGGCTACGCACCCTGTAACAAATGGGAATTCACTGCCTCTTGCTTTCTGCCCATTCTCTCAGTGTGTGGCTCACCTAAGGATGCAGAATGTGGTAAAAATATTTATGTGTAACTCACCAAATAAAACATATCTGTAACTACGAGCAGTTTTTAGACATTTTAAGCATATATTTCTCAAAACATTTTTAAACTGGAGAAATCTCAAATTTAACAAGTTTCCTTTAAAATGTAAGAGAACTATGAAGTAAACTAAGAGCAGTAGTAAGAATTAGCATGCTAGAAGTAACAAAACTATAGATTTTATACTGCATAGCAAAGTTGCGTATTGAAATTAAGGCCATGATTTGAACTAACATTTATTTAACTTTTAAATGAAACTAAATGCTAAAATCATTACTATAAATTTTAACATATTTACAAGGTCGTTGCAGTATATGACACATCTTCAAGATCTCTCATACCAGAGATTCAGAGTGACTGCCTGCTACACTCTCTGATCTGGAAAAAATGCATCTTTTTATAATGCTTGAGACATTGACGTCATATCTCTTACTGGCTTCTTTTTTCCCACTGGATTAATCTTTCTGATAACTTTCTTATCTGTGAAAGATTAAAGTTTACAACTTAAAATTTAAGCTATTTGTCTCATACAGCTCCATTATAAACTGTATCGATAAAATACTGTAATTTTCCTTTAATCTAAGGTTTTGTAAGCAAGTTTTCTGTGGTTGCTACTGACATACTTAAAACAAATTTTCTTCTAGCATATTTCTAATAAACTGATATTTTATGTCTATTTGTTTTGTCTTCAATTGAATCTATTAATGATATAAATTCAGACTCCATTAAACTAAATGCTACACATTTTTGCTTACTCAATCTCCAAGTTAATGGCATTCCAGCTAAATAAATTCCCTGAGGACGCATGTTATAGTGTTAATAGGAATTAAGTATTACTAATATTTTAACTAGCCATTAATACGTAATTTATTACTTTGACTAAATCTTCAAATCCGAATGTGCACTCATGAAACATTGATGTTATTTTATTTGAAAGGAACATTCTAATTTTCGATGTACAGTCGCAAAAATTAAAGGCACCACCCTGAGTAATTTTTGATCTAAGGACCGGATCTTCATGTTCTAGGACTCAATGCTTTGAGATGACCTCAGATCAAATTAATAAGTGCAGACAATATTTTAAGTTACGAAATCAGACACCAAAAAACTCTCTGAATAAACATTAATTTTTTTTCCTTGGACAGATTCGCATTTCAGACCCTTAAAACATAGCGGGTAGTTTCAATCAGGAGAGAGGTCCCAAGTTTCGACCCTTCATGTCAATTTTACTTTTTGCGTATTATTACCATATCACAAGATCTTTTTAAGTTAATTGAGAAATTTTTGCACACCGTTATAAAATTCATTCATTCAGAGATAGTTCCATGCAAAACATAATTTTAACTAAATACACAAGCCTGCAAAATTGAACTTTTCGAAAAATACAAGCGAAGTTATTGTTGATTTATATGTTATTTGATGTGCTGATTTTGAAAATGACCTTCATTTTCCCCAATCACATCAGGATTTTTTATAAAATCGATATTAATGTTTTTACTAAAATCCTATTTGAAAAGGAATTCTCTCAAATAATTTTGCATGTACTATCTGGTAACTTCATTCATTTTGATCTCTATGTGAAATTTAATCTTGTGAAAGAAAATTGATTTTTGAGCTATCAACTGATTTTTTATAGATTAAAATGAATAAAAAATACTGTTACCAGATAGCAGAAGTCACCTCTGGTCAAGAGAAAAACAATAAGTTCTTCGTGTTCAAACTTTCTACATCAGTTTCTAGAAGAAAATCACCAACAAACCATTTTAATTTCTTTTTATTTTGATAACTTACGTAAAATTGACGATTAACCAAGAATAACAAATATTGTGTATGTGTATATGAAAGTTTGAAACAAAAAACAAAACGAGCAAAAAACAAAAGAGAAATGTTTCTATTTAAGTATATACTCGTTTTCCTCTGAAACTTATTTTTGATGATCTTCTTTCATGCTTAATCTCAGGTTTATCCCGAGTTACCATCCAACAGTAGTCAGTGAACATGTTCTTGTCCCATCTTCCTTGATATTTACGCTAAATATCTCTGATATCTTGATGGAACCTTTCCCCTTGTTCTTTGCTAACTGCTCCTAAATTTTCAGGGAAAAAGTCCACATGTGAGTGAAGGAAATGCATTTTTGCACTCATGGAGCAACCCAACGTTTTAAATTTGTCCAGCATTTTCATTACAATTTCCTTATAGTCAGGATCCTTGTAATCACCCAGAAATTACTGACATCTTTGATAGCAACCCAAGCTTCTTTTTCCGTTTCTGTCATGTTAGTCTCAAATTTTTTATCCTTCATGAGTTTGCGAATATCTGGACCAACAAATATTCCTTCTTTCAACTTAGCTTGGGATAAATCTGGAAACTTTTTGCACAGGTATTTAAAACAATTGCCATCTTTTGGAACAGCCTTGACAGACTGCTTCATTGCACCTTATTTTACATGTAGCGGAAGTAACAATACTTTTTTCGGATCAATTAAGCTGTTTCGAATACCGTTCTTGGTGCCTGGGTCAAGATTTTGTCTTTTCGGCCATTCTTTTTTGACGCAATGTTAAGTCTTGTCACGGCTTTCCCACTCACAAATGAAACATGGGTACTTTATAAATCCCCCTTGTTAACCAAAAAGCATGGAGATAACTTTCAAATCACCGCAAATGGTCCATCTGTGGTCGATATATTTTATTTTGTTCAGGACGAGAGCCAGGTTTAGATACTAGTCTTTGATTTTTTCGGTTATACCCAGGAACAAAAATAACAATCATCAAAGTGGTTTTGGGGCTCTTTCCACGTCATAGGAATTCCAAATCGAAAAGCAGTCTTCTTTCCTTGAGGCCATAAGAGTAGATCATTGAGACACTGCACACAAACTTTATGAGGTGCCCAAGATTTGTCCTGATCTCAGAGTTTCATGTCAAAATATGCGAGGTAAAGTTGTCTTACATAGTTTGTAATGCTCCTCATGCGATTTTTAACTACACTATATTCGCCGCATGTATAACAAAAGTCATCTGGGAAATGTCTTGAACTCAAAGTCATGTTTCACGAAACGCACAGAAAAAAGCAAACTTTAAAATGACTCCCTATAACGCTTGCTAGTGTTTCTGAGAGGTCAGCGGACCTAGATAAGGATACTCGCGACGCTATTGGTAGAGAAAGATTGTTACAGAGAGAGGGACGGTGACAGGAAGTAGTGATAGAGGGGTAGATTTGACCAAAGTAGAATGCTGGTCTATCAAAAAGGGAAGAAATTCAAAAATGAAATTTTTTTTATGGTAAATGTTCATAAAAATTCCAGTAAAATTGAATTTTTATAAAAAACGAGACGAGATGGACATTTTTCATTATTATTTTCCATTTCAGCACCAAAAAATACATTAAGTTCAGCTATCAGACCCCTTGTATTTTTTTCATCGCAGGCCTGTGATATTAATTATATTTTATTGAATAATAGTCTAAAACATTTCAAATTATAAGGTATAAAATTTTTTGCATCATTTTAAAGAATGCAAATTTACTTGGCAATATACAAAGTTTGAGCAAAATCGGTTGAATAGTTCTTGAGAAATCAAAATTTTAAAAAGTCAGATATTTCAATTTCTTAGGAACTATTCAAACGATTTCTATCAAGTTAGTATTTTTCCATGTAAAATTGCATTCTTTAAAATTATGAAAAAATTGCATATCTTACTATAAAAAATTTGTATTAAATAAAATAAAAAAATTTTACTACCTTTTATTTTTTGCATGGAATTATCTTCGAATATATGAATTTTATAATCGTGTGCAAACATTTTTTAGTACCTTTAAAAAGTTCGTTATATGACAAAATATGCAAAATTAACTTTAAGGGGTCTAAACCTTGAACTGACCTGACCAAACTAATGACTATATTTCCAAGATCAGATTGCAAATCCAAATCCGCCTGGAAAAAAAAGGCACGATTCATAGAAAGTACGTTTTTGTGTCTGATTTCGCAACTTATATCTGCACTAAACTAATTAATTAGCATATTTGATGCCACCCCCTGGAACGATTGTGTCCTAGAATGGGAAGATCCAATTAGATCAAAAGCCATTCAGGGTGGTTCCTTTATTTTTTTGCGCACTGTATATTCTGGTATGTTAGTTGAGAGGTTCTGTATATAAACTGTTAGTTGAGAGGTTCTGTATTCTGTATATAAACTTTCCTTAAACTTAAGCAAATTCATATTTTTATAATAATAAGCTATCCTACAAAAATTTTTATAGTTCAGACACATTAAATAAATTCTTTTAATGTTGGTCTCCAAAAGTCTTTATGTCAAATATGTAAAAGAATTCTTTTAGTTGAGAAGTATCTATGTCACAACTATTTATAAAATAAAGAAAGCAGTTTTAAAATTAGTCACTATTAATTGGCACACTGTTTAATACATAATTATGTGATGTATTGCAGCAATTTCTATTACATACGGCGCCACGGTCTTTGCGCTAGAATTCTGCAATCAACGTGGAATTAATTCAATATAAAATATTTACAAAAATATTCTTAATTGGCAGATCCATATCTATTTGCAGCATTTTATCAACATTAAAAGAAAACCTGATTTTTTAAAAGTTATTTTAATGAATAACTAACAATACAACACAAATTGTTGAAAAAGCAACAAAAAATATACTCAAGATGAGAGAAAGCTAATGAGAAAATGAAACAAAGACAAAAATTGATTATCACCTTTTTGATAATAAACATATGTTCATATACTTATTTTAAAAGAGCACATTATAAAATATTTGAATAAAACATGTGGTTGATAAAGTTGAAATAAAAACGTAAGAGGGCATCATACCACGGAAGAAACTTAGTCACAAATTCACTTCCAATACTAATTTAAAAGAAAAAAAGTAAGTTCAGGCAATCCTAGAGTAAGCCATGAAGGTTTAATTAAAGAAAAAAAATATCAAAATGCAAAATAAATTATTGGAAGGAAACATCATTGCTTCACAAGTTATCTTTTCATAATTTATTTTTAGTTGGATATTTAAAAAAATTGATTCTCAGTATTTCAGTATATTTATTAATTCTAGGTTCAAAGGAACCTTTCTCAGTATCTAAACCAGTGATGGGGAAACTACGGCCCGTTTAAGAGTGCCGTCGTGAGAATGCTTGAATGCGTTCTTGTATATGTTTATAGAACACATAAATTTTTTAACGATTAAGCATTATTCTTTGGCCCGCTACGATTGTCTAGTTATTACAAATGGCCCGTCTTAAAAAAAGTTTCTCCACCACTGATCTAAACGTTTAATCATTTGACATTTAAAAAGAATTTGAGATGAAAAGTTTTTCTCCTGGTATGGCACCACTAGAAAAAGTTGAAGAAAAAACAAACTTCATGAAGATAACAATAAAATAGTTTTTTCCAAAATATAACTAAACTCATATTCATGTTTCTAACAAAGATAATTATATACTTGATCAGAAATTTAGATACTAGCAAAATTTCTAGATACAAACTTTGACACAGGATACACAAAACAGGATTTATTTATTTATTATTTGAAGAACAATCATTACGCTTTAAGTATTTCACATAAATTATTTAAAATTCTAATAGTCTATAATCTTTGTTAAACTATACATTGTGTCAAGTTAACTTGACAGTGTTGTAAAAGCTACAGTACCCAATGTAATGATTAATGATAATGATTATCACAAAAGAAAATTTTGAGTAAAAAAGTAAATTTTGAAATTGAAGAAGTAAAATTCAAAAATTTTTCTAATAAATATTTAAAAACAGCTAACTACTCGTTGCTTTTATAAAATTATATTTCCCTTAATTATAAAAATAATCTAAAATGAGAATTTATTTTTTTACAAAAGCAAACCTAATTGCGAAATCAGACATAATAAAGTTACGGTGGGAATTATTTTAGCAATGTAAAAATATTCAAGTAACTTTTTTTACATAGCTTATAGATGAAACCAATTTTGCATAATCAAGTTAAACATTTCTAAGTTGTAAAACTTTAAAGTGTAAAAGAATTTCATACACATGTAGAAAAATTTTAAGAAAATAAACCAATTTTTAGATGGTTGGTACAATTTTATTTGATTTTTTAATTCCATAGTCATTAAATGATGTTTAATTCAACAATATTAAACAACTGCAATATTTCTTTCAAACAATTGAGTAGAGAAATTTTCTTTCAGAATGATTATATGTATTGATGAGTTTATCTTTCACTTTTCAGTATAATTGCAAATAAAAACTACCAATTTTGATATGTCCCCCATAAATGACTCTTTCATACATTGTAGGTTACAACACATTGCTAAGTTAAGGTGATGCAAAGTATAGACTTACAAAAAATACTTAAAAAATGAAATAATCCAAAGTAAAATTTAAATTACCAACATATTTTTAAAAAAATTAACACAAAAAAAGTTTTTAGCATCATTCTTCCAGTGTAATAATTCAAACTATTGACCAATAAATGGAAAAATAAATAGAAATTTTCTTCTGGAACATTTTTAATACTCAGTTTTTGACAAATTTTTCTTCCTTCTTCAGAAATGAAAATTTAATTTCTTTAAATGAGGGAAAAAGATAATTTATAAAAACTAATCTTACATTTAATAGCTATTTTTAAGCATAAAAATCAGGAGTCAGCTTTATAGATGAATGATTTACACATCGATAAAATAGTGCTTTTAGATTTCAAGCAAATAAACTAGCATATTTGAAAGAATAAATGCTTAATTTATTTTTATATATACAGTCAGACCATTGCAAGATGAGCATTCGGTAGGTTTGCTGTTAAGAGTTCATATTGTAATGGACAGACTAGACTTAACAGATCATGCGAAAAAATATTTTGAATTTAATACACAGTGAAACTCTTTTACGGGCTTCCAATGTCCACTTTTTTAAGGCGTAAATTTTTTATTTTATCAACTAAAAAATAAAAAGTCATGTAAAACTAAATAATCCTATAAAAACAACAGATTAAAAGTGCAGATTCAAAATTTGGTTTTTCCAAAATGCATTTAAAAATTTTGCTTTTACTCAGCAAATATGCCCCTTAGATAAATAACAGAAATATTTTTTTTTACTTCTGACATTAATTCAGAATCAGTCTGATCAGCAAGCAGATATGATGAACAGCCTAGCAGACATTTTATCATATCACATTTAGAAAGCAAGAATATTTAAATAAATGCTATTGCTTTCAATTTTAAAAAAAGAATTAAAACACCTTAACTGTTTCATAGTTAAGAAACTTAAATTTAAAAAAAAAATGAAACAAAGGTTAATCTTTTTTTTTTAAAAAAAACTAACATGTAGTAACTTTTAAATTACACCTATTGATTTCAGTGTATTAAAACGAAATGCAATTTAGTTTGTAAATATTTTTGTGTAAATTTTAATAATAATCCAAACCCTGATAATTTGTTACCTCTTTTAATGATAAGATTTTTGTAGAACATATGTTGACTCCCAGAAAGTTTCACTGTATTATCTCTTTATAGTTTTAAAAATAAATTACAAGGAAAAAAATTAACATACATTTTACAAATTACAAAATTATTTGATTCAAAAATTCATTCATATAAGAACATCCATAAAACCTAATCAAAAAAAATTTCAGACATACAAAATAAACAAGAGAGTAATATTGTATGAAAAAGTAAAAATATAATAGTCTACATTTTTTTTCCTTTAAAAAATGTTTAAAAACTCTTAACGTATATATAGTACTACTTATACACTAAGCAATAACATAAACATTAACACATCAATCTTATTCATGCAAAATGTTTAATATATTTATGTAAATTATTTTGGTAATATCGTGACAATACTACCTCTTTTAACGATTGATTATTTGTGGAACATCAGATTGTGGCTCCCGGAAAATTGCTCAGTATTATGATTTTAACAGCTTTCAGAAAAAATTATTAAAACAATGAGAATATACATTGTCATGCCACTGTAGGCATTACAGATTTCCTAACTCCTTAATTTCATTTCTGAAATCTCTATTCATTTTGAATTTTTAATATTTTTTTAGTGAATAAATTCGTTGATAAATTTGTGTTCCACATTCCTTAATGAGTAGATGTCGAGTTCTATCTCTTAATCGTTAGCTTCTATTTAATGTAAACTCAGAAAAAATTATTATTAAAGGTTTTAACAAAGCAGAATATTAAATATATACATTTTTTAATCTTTCTCTTTTCATCGACTATCATATAACCATATTACTGCTGTGCAATTGAAAAAACAATGTAAATAGCTTCACAATAAATTTTTAAGG
Organism: Parasteatoda tepidariorum; assembly: GCF_982258835.1. NCBI lineage: Eukaryota > Metazoa > Arthropoda > Arachnida > Araneae > Theridiidae > Parasteatoda > Parasteatoda tepidariorum. The sequence continues at coordinate 13,582,368 of NC_141766.1, read as the reverse complement.
AAGTTACAATTATTTTTTCCCTTTGTTAATACAATCAACATTAAAATAGAATTTTAGAACTGATAAAATAAGATATTTGAGAGAAAATTTTATTGGGATATTTATCACATATAACTGTCAAATAAATAAAAAGATCAATTTTATATTACACACATTACATTAATTTTCTATAACAAGACAATACATTATTAGGTTTACTTTATTTCATCGATTTTATTTTTTGTGGATTTCCTTCCAAGCCAAATATTTTTTAATATTAACATTAGATATCACAGATTTGGCTTAATAGAACTTAGATTCCCTCATTGCGTAAAATTTAACAATAATTAACAAACTTATTTATACCCCAAAAGAAGGATTAAGAAATAAAAATATAAATTTTTGAAAAAAATTAAAAAGGCTAAAAAAATTTAATACCTACATTGACATGATATACATTTAACTAATAAACAAAGTTTTCTTATTTAAAAATTCATTCATAATGAGAAAATGTGCATAAACTAATCAGTTATTAATTTAAAAAATGCATTTAAAATGAGAAGAAATATCTAAACTTATCAATTCATTTAAACCAAACAATACAGATTAAGTCATTGAATATAAAAATATTTGTTACAAAAATATTGTTTTATTCAAGAGAATTTCAGAATTCTAATCACATATTTTCTTAACACTTTCGTTTACATGCCATTCAAGGTGATATAGTAAAGTTTCAGAAACATATTTGTTGTATTGGTGTACCTATGGCCCAGAGAACAAATGCATAAATTTTAACATATGAAATTTTTAATTTAAATTTCAATTGACTTATATTATTCAGAATAGTTTACCATTACACAGTTTCTTAAATGGTTAATTGTTTTTTGATGCATATGTTTTTATCTTATGAAGTCACTTTTCAACAACTTGTTCTAACTGAACACTGTTAGAGATATGACTATTTCCAGTCAGCTGACTTTCAGAAGCATTACTATGGTTAAATTCTGAAGGATTTAATTTGATAAGAATGCATGTCATATTATCACAGCCAGTTCCATCACCACTAGTGTCCGGGGATATAATGAGCCTAAACAACTGGAAGAAAGTACTTGTAATTATAAAATATAAATTTTGCAATGATTTATGAAATAAATATTTATAACCACACTAAATAAAAAGTGCAAAAAAGATGATAGTTATATATATTTTTTAATTTAAAAGCTTTTTTTTTACTTAAACTTTTAAAAGTTGTTAAATACAGAAAGAGTAGTGACTTTTTATTAAATGATTTATGATTTTGCAGATGCACATTCATTAGTTTTTTAATAATAAATTTCCAATTTCTTTTTAATAAAAAAAGTAAAGAAAGTCTTGCTAATATTTAACGATGCTTTTTTTCAGTAGTTGAGCTATTTTTTTTTTTTTAGATATTTCACTTAATTTTAAGAATTTCACCCTGTTCTTGGGAAAGGGAGTAATTTTTCATTTTTTTCTGTGAAGAAAACCCTGAATAATGACAATACTTTACAAAAATTTAGTAAATTTTTGAAATATATATAGGAATATTTTTAATTAAACTTTTTCCAAAATATGTTCAGCAAATTTATTAAAATATTTAACTACCGGGTCAAATTTTTAAAATATTTGGTTACTAAAACCTAAGCAATACCTATCTTTTAGTCTGAAATTTATACTCATTCCATAAATTTTTTTAGGGAATTTCCAAGATAAGTGGCTTCTTTAACCCTGAACTCTCTGTTACTGTTTCAAGTTACTTGAGAGTGCTTTATCAACTCTAAAGAGATTAAAGACTTGGAGGAAGGTGATCAATTAGCAATGCACTACACCATCTGCGTCAAGATTTATTTCCATGCTCTTTGCACACAACAAAAGAAAGAAAATAATAAACATTTCCGAAATGGAGATACTAACTTCTTCAGAAATTATCCTCAAATTTTCTTCTTCTTTAAGTCTCATAGTAATGAAATCAACTACTTCTTGACTTGACATTGAATTCCTAAAACACAAAATTTTCACTATAAAATTATTGAAACAGGAGATTCGAAGAAAGTCACACTCATACTTTGCACTTTCTATTTATTTCTGTAATATTTGACAACTTTGCAACAAAAATATACTGTTCAGTAAAGAGAACTTTTTTTAAAATTGAATTTGTAATAAAAGTTACTTTTTATATAAGAGTTTATTTTGCCTTCGAAACCTAAAAGAAAATCAAACAACATTTGATAATTTATTTGAAATTAGGTTTCTATGTTACTATGTTAGTAAAGAAAAAATGCATGTGATGAATAGTGTAGTCTGTTCTGCAATGCTGTACAATATTTAGTACTCAAAACGTTCACTGCCGATCACACGGCAGCGTGTGGTGATGTCTCAGTAGCCAGTCACGTGTTGGCGAGGGAAAATCTTTTACTGATTATTCATTCTCCTGTTCATTTAGCATTGGATCAGTATTTCTGCTGGTATTGGCATGGAGTGATGATTATAAACTATATATATATATAATTAAGGTTTCGAAATTAATATTTTATTTTTTATTGAAAAAATAATCTTGTGATATGAGTTATATAGATGATACTGCAGGGCCTTCACGCCCAAAAAAAAGAAAAGTTCAAAATAAAAAGGTCCTAACGATTGAAGAAATAGCAAATTAGTTGGCTGAGCTATCGGATGAGTACCCGAGTGACTTTAGTTATAACAGTGACAACGAATTTGTACCTCCCACTAATGCCCATGGTATTTCAGATTCTGATGATGACGATGAAGAAGAGCGAATCGTGCAAGAGGCTGCAAGCTAGCAGAATGATTCAGCCATGGTGCAAAAGCTAATTTCGGAAAACGATTCAACATCAATGAAGAAATTTCCTTCCATAAAATCCGAGTGTTTGCTCCAACCGTTTCAGGTAATAATCCTATAGATTTCTTTTGCCATTTTTTCACCGACGATATCTTGGAGGAAATAGTCGCTGAAACTAGTGATTATGCTCATAACGTACTTTTTCACCGTGAAAAAAAGAAACATTCTCGAATCTATTCCTGGAAGGACACCACAAAAGAGGTACTCTTGGTATTCGTGGGATTGATTTTACATATGGGAACTATACAAATGAACCGTATACAAGATTATTGGAAAACAGGTTCACTGTTTGGTTTACTTGCATTTTCAGAAAATATGAGCAGGAATCGGTTTTTGTTGTTACTGAGGGCATTGCACTTTGCAAAAATCCCAGAGCAGAATACAGAACCTCCAAAGGAACGACTGTATAAAATAAGAAATATGGTGAATTTGTTCAAAGTGAGAGTATCTGAAATATACTATCCAGGGCGTGAGATTAGTTTAGAGGAATCAATGCTACTGGACGGCTTATATTCAGACAGTATATACCAAATAAACGTCACAAATATGGCATCAAATTGTGCATAACAACCCCTCATGGCATAGTTCTGAAATTTATGGTATACACAGGTATGTTGGATGATTCAGGTGGAACAGGACAGACACAAAAAGTTGTTATGAATTTACTTGAGGGAATGCTGGATGTAGGACCTAGCGTATTTATGGATATTTATTATAACAGCTATGATCTTACAAAATGTCTTGCAGATAGAAAAGCTCATTGCACTGGGACAATCAGAAAGAACAGGAAGACATTTCCGAAAGATGTAAATGAAAAAAAACTGAAGAAAGGGCAAACTGTAGCAAAGTATGCTAATGGTGTGATGATTGCAAAGTGGCAAGATAAGAGGGATGTCACTTACACTTCCAATGAATATAAAATTATATGGTGGAAAAACAAAAGAGGTGAAGTTATACCAAACCTCTACCTGTAATTCAATACAATAAATTTATGGCCTTGTGGGAGAAAAACAATTAGGTGACCCACAAAAATATTTGTGCATATTTTGCAAATAACAGGGATGCGAGTAGTCAGAAAGTAAAAAAAGAGGAAATCCAAGAATGAATATATATATATATATATATATATCCAAAAAATTTGACAAAAAAGTGCAATTTTCAAATTTGTAAACCATGTGATTATAAATCCTGATGAATAATTTTAAAATTGTATGAATATATGAATATGAATTAAATGCATGATTTTAAATTGAGAGAATATGAATCCTGATATGAGTTTTTAAATCACGTGAATATGATCATCGAATACATCGAATTTAAAAAATTCGAAAATACAAATCATGATGCGTAATTTTCAGATCACGTAAATACGAATAACGATGCACAATTTTTAAATCGCTCGAATGTAAATCCCAATGTCTAATTTTTAAAGCAAGTATGAATACGAAAATCGATGTTTGATATTACAACCCTAAAAACGAATCACGAATTGGATTTTAAGCTCGCGTAAATACAAATCGCTACATAGGGTTTTAAAAGCATGTCAATACAAATCACAACATGGGATTTTTAAATCTCGTAAATAAGACTCGCAATGTATGATATTTAATTCGCCTGAATAAGAATCGCAATGTTGAACTTTTAAATCAGGTAAATAGGAAAATCAATGTTTGATAATAAAATCGTAATTTTAAATATGCATAAATACAAAACGCGATATTGGATTTTTAAATCCTGTAAATAAGAATCATAATGTAGAATGTTTAAATAGCGTAAATAGGATTCGCAATGCGCAACTTTTAAATCAGGTAAATACGAAAATTGATGATCGGTATTAAAATCGCGTGAATAAGAATAGAGATATATGCAGAGTCTGGACTTGGGATTTCTAAAAGGCTTGTTTGTATTGTTTTTGTTTAGACATAATAAATAAAAATTTACAAGATTAATTGAATGAGCAAAAAAAAATTTTTCACCGCAAATCCACCTCCATTTTTTTCCCCGTTTGCTCTCACGCCAGAAAACAGGAAGCAGTGACATCTGAATTGCGAAAATACGAGTTATCCGGCAGACGGATAAAAATACGGAAAATCTTATTTCTGTAAGTAAAATCGTAGAGAATAGCTAAAATAAGTAAAAATGCAGAAGGGTTAGCAGCTAGGACGTAGTTTGAATTTTCTGTTTATCTTCGAAAACCGTAAATAAATATATTTTATTTCAACGACTAAATTTTTTAAAAAAAGCGGGATATTCATTTTTAAAAAAAAGAAACTTTTAAAGAATCGGAGTTTTTGATAAAAAGGCTGAAATTCAAGAGAAAAAAGCGAAAAAGTGGAAATCTGCTAAAAAGAGGAAAAATCTCATCCCTGTGTAAAGGTCAACCAGTTTTATCCCAAGGAAATGATTTTCAGAGAAACTTCAGAGGGAGGAATGAGGACCTCAATACTTTTGCTCCGTGGAAAATTAAATCCCTCATAAAATATTTCAACTTGTGCAAAAAACAAATTTTTGCGGAAATTAGCACGAAAAATGGAAAAATCTGAAAAAAGGCGGAAATCTGCGAATCCACGGAAGAATCACATGCCTGAAATAATGATGAACGTTATCTATAATAAGTATTCCAATGAAAATACACCACTGCATGACTTTTGTTTATCCGTGATACGAAGTTTACTGAAACAGCCACCTGTTCTTTGTGCTCCTGTGTGTGATCAGTCTAAATCTGAAAATGTGCTGAGTATGCGGAAAGAGACAAAAGCTGGAAAGATTCTAAGAAAGCAATTCAAAAGTTGCTATTCCCAAGGGAAACATAAAGATACCATTTATATCTGCAAAGTTTGTGATGGATCTCCCGGTTATTGCTTGGATTGTGCGAAGATTACCCACAAATGAATGTTAAAAAATATTATTTTCAGTAATAATATCATTGTAACCAACTTATAATATTTCATTTATATTAAATATTTGTTAGTAATAAAGAATCATACAAAAATAATGCATTTTGAAACTTATTTTCATTATGTTGTTTGATTTTTACGCATCACACGCTAGCGCGAAATGTGGCATTTAGAAAATAATTTTACCTCTAATGCTTATCATGCGCTGGCGTGTGGTCAAAATATTCTATCAGGAAAGGCCTGCATATTACTCAGTAATCAGTATGACGCACATAATTATGCTTTATTACAACTTTTCAATATATTTGTTATAAAAAGTAAATCTGCTTCTGGGAAAAACCCTCATCTACAGTGGGGCAATAATTATCATCATATCCTCACCTGACCAGCAGCGAACGTATTAACCAGCATAGAACTAAACTTTAAAACTAGTACAATTTTTATGATGGGTGAATAAAGATACGATAATCTCGATTTTTGAGGAAAAATGACATGTCTTTCTTCTTGTTATTAGACTCGGAAGAATGATACGAAAAACGTGGAATTCCGGGAAACACCTGAAATACAATCACCCTTGGTTTGAATAATAAAGTATTCTTGAATATGAATTCCTCCTTTTGTGATTTTTATGCAACTAAAGATCACTCAACAATAAAAAAATTAACTATTTTATATGCTTCACAAATTAAAAGTAGTAAATGACTATGATGAACAAAGTGTGAAAATAGCAACTGCTTCAATTTACACAATGAAGTACATTGAAAAAAAAATTTGGTAAGTTTTAATGTCTAAAAAATGATAAACTTTATAATTTTCATGTAGCAATATAATTATAATTATTGCGTAGCAATAGCCTTCAAATTTGCTCGAAATCTTGGGAAAAGTATAAATATGTAATATATCACTTATTTTTAAACATTTAAATGCATCCACCTGTCACTTAATATTTTTCAAGAAGATTAAAATCTTATAAAACATTTAGGTCAAATGACAACATTGCACGGTATGTTAGCTGAAATTATTATTATTTTTTTACTATAGAGAGTTGAAACACACGAATGTATAATAAATGCATTTTCCAATAACTAAAAACATTTCAAATAATAATAAATACGAAAGAAAAAACCTACCAAATACCATCAGAGGCAACAATAATGAATTCATCTTTTTCTTCAACAGCAAGAGTTGTTATGGAAGGTTCAACAGTAACACACTGCTCAAAAGGAGCTAAAGAAGCATCCTTATAATAAAAGTCACCTGGAAGGAAAGCAATATGATATACAAAATTTCGCTTTTGTAAATAATATTGTTCATTTCTTTAGTTTTTCTCAATTTTTGGTAAGCCTGTGTTGTAACTTCAAAGTCAAAAAATTAATAAATACATAAAAACTAAATCTAATTTCTACATCAAAGGTTGCACAACCAAAGGATCATCTGCCGGAATTAGTCCGTAAAATTCATTTAAACTTGGCCCCTGAAGTAATTCAAAAATTTTATGAAAAGTTCACATTTGCAGTAAATGACTATTTTAATTTCAAATTTTTTACTATGCATTTTTATACACTTTTCACAATAATTTGATTTGTTATCATGTAAGTATATTTATTTAGATTTTCATTAGATATTTTCTTTATTTTTGTTATCTACACTGATGTAAAAAAAATAGTCATAATAAGTTGGTATTATATCCTTCATGCACTTCTATGATAGAAGTTTTATTTTAATATTGGCCCTGAGCATTGTATTTTCAGTTTTTGAGGCACACTATCTGAAAACGTGCATCTCTATGTAAAATCAACCTATTGGTCAAATTACGAGCTAAGTTTTTTTTTTAATAAAAGCCGTTATAACAGTGATAAATTACAGCCGTTTCAACAGTCAAAACTTATACTGCAACACTTTGTTATTTCTTTATTATACTGCTTTAAAAAATTATATGCTTAAATATTAAAAGTTTTTAACATTAATTTTTTTTTCACCCTTACTCATATTGAATAAAAAATATTTTCTGCTTGAATGAATAAAAATTTACAAGAAGGCTTGAAAAGATTTCAGAAATTTTATGAAACATAATTTTCATAAAGCAGAAATCATAAATTTCTCGTTAACTTAAAACAATACTTATACATTAGTATTTTAAGTTAACCAGAAAAGAATATTGAAATAATAAGCTGCTAAAAATCATATGAAAATTTCCATCAAATTTTTTCTAGCTATGTTCTTTTCACAAAATTTATCCAAATTAACTTTTTTAATTTTCAATATTCAACTAATTCGTTGCTAAAGGCAGCTAGGCATGAATTTTTAATCTTTTTTTTAAAAAAAAAAAAAAAAATTTACCGAATGCTCTAGAAAGGTTAAGGCTTTTATTAATACGTCCCTCAGAAACAACTGATCCAGTAGCATTTATCCTTTTCATTTCTTCAGGATCATCGGGTTTGTGATCAATAGACAAATCAATTGCTTCTCCACCTCTGGACAATACACACCTTGAGTCTCCAACATTGGCACAATAATAGTGTTTACTTCCAATCAAAAGCACAGTACCAGTAGAACCACTATGTACTCCAGGCTATAAAAATTATCATAATGAAAGTAATAAACCTTCCTAGTATTTTTTCACTTATATTTTTATATCTCTTTGGGAAAAAAAAAGACCATAAGCAGCATAAAATTGAAAAACATGAAAATCATAATTTGGTCCACTTTATAAATTATTAAATTTAATAAAATCTAAGCATTGTAAAATACAGTATAAATTTAGTACTCAATCCTTTCATGCTTAACAACTAACCTATATTTGTGATATAACACATTATTGAAAACTTAGGAATCGGGAGAAATAAGTAAACAAGGTTTATTGGAGAGTAGAAACATCCAAAAGTAGTACAAGAGTTAACTCGATCAGCATCAGGAAACAGCACAGAATTACACTTCTACAGCAGTAGAAGAGTTGAGGTTCATAAGAATATAACTAGTAGCCCGTGGAATCAATTAACTATGTTAAACTGGCAGATCTGAAGTTTTGTATTACTAGCACAAATATCAGATTCCTGGAATTTTAAGCACTTGGAGTCATTACTCAAGACAGAGAACAGCGGGCTATCATATTTCAACAAATTCTATCTAACAATGTCTTTTTTGTTGTTGTTAATACTTAATTCATATTAGTAGAGAGCAATATGGTGAACAAAAATTTTAATCTCAGTAGAATATCACGCCAACAGGACTTATGCAAAGTAACAATATAATACCAAAAGCTAAGGAAGAGAGAGTTACTTGGCTTTTAACCGCAATCTTATTTGTATTACGTAAATGTCAACTACTAACACATAAAAATAAGTATTAAAATTCACTTAATAAAAATAAATGCTATTTCTCCTTCATGATATACAAAGCAACAAATCTGCCTTAGGTGATTTGCTTTACAATCACTAAATAAATGTAAACAAAAGAATTTAAACGAAATCCCTTATCTGATAAGTAACATTAGTAGAGTGACGCTTTTGAGTTTGCCAAGTAACAAAAAGTTACATACAATCAATCTAAATTATTATGTAAAGTAAAATCTGGATTATTTGAAGTAACTAGATCTTTGCTTATGAAAGTTTTAACTATCTGTCAAAAACCTAGGTGTTGTTAGGTATAGCGCCACTAAGTAAAACATGGAATAGATGCTGCCCTTGGGTTTCCAAGAAGTTTTTCCAAAATTTATTGAACTAGATCAATCGGTTTTGCTTCAAATGCAAAATAATTATCCTTAGAACAAGACTTTCAAATAATCAAAGATAAATTAACCTGATGTATAAACTGAAATTAATTCAATTTGCTTCAAGAACATACTAATGTGCCTTTAAATATGATGAAGTACCTGTACTTTATAAAACATTAGGGCTCCTAATTAGCCTGTTTCAAATATTTTTTTTATTTACATGAAATTATTATCTTGGTCTTATTAATAAAACTTCCATTCCAAGTGCTTCGCATTTATTATGATACTAAGTTTGCATTTTTAAATTATCAAGGCTGATTACAGAGATTTAAATCACTCTCATTTTTTATTCATGAACTTCAAGAACCAACGGAAAGTTAAAAGACGTAAAAAGTTCTAAAGTTATTCATCTGTCTTTTGATAAAATAACAACAGGACATAAGAAAGTAGACCAATAACGTAGACCTAAAAAATATTTTTAAGGACAGAAAAAAAATTCCGATTTTCGTCTTCGAGTCAGTCTTGTTTCCGTCCGCGGACATTTTCGAAGGACGGAAGACTTGCACCCATATCCCACCTAAGTGCCAAACAATTTTCCAAAGGAATATTTTTCAATTTAAGTATTCAACACTAAAATTAAGTATTTAACACTAAATTTCCAATGCTCTGTCCTGCAGAGCTTTAGTCTAAAGTCGGCACTGCAAGCAGCGATACTTTGATTCTGCCCGCTTTTGTATCGAAGTTACACACAACTATAGGGTAGAGTTACGCATCTGTACTGTTGCTGCCATCAGTAGCTGCAGCATCCATTTGTTTCTGAAGAGATTCAACAATTGAAACATTTTTAACATCCACAATTTTTGATACAATAGCAGCAGTTTTTGTTCATCCTGCACCATATTTTTTTTGCAACATTGTTTTTTGGGAATATTCTCCTTAAAAATGGGCCCGCATGATCTGCGACACTAATAGGTAGATTGTGTTCTACAATGAACGACGTAGAATACACTTCGGCCCCTATTACATTGTCATCACTTCCAGGGGCAAAATATAGTGCGGCTTTGAGGGGAACAGCTCCCAACAAAAAGTCTGGGGCTGTCTGCTGCTATGGTAACGAAAGAGGTAACATTTCTAATGGGGGTGTAATGGAGAAATGAAGGAGTCGTTGGTCTACCAGATTGGCTGCTTTATCCGCTTCCAAGAAACCTATTCAAATTAATATTTCAACAATCTTTTGCTTTCTCTCAGGAAGAAAAAATAATATAGGCTTTAAACGAAACCATATTTTCATTTATACTTTTACTGGTGTAGTGTTGCTACAACTCTCTTTCCTTTTTATGACAATCAGTGAGCCTATTTCTGCCCTAACTGTCTGACAGTTTTAGATAGCCTCTCTGTAAATAAATTAAGCAGTTTTGGTCTGCCAATTTCTGTGTAAGGGTTGAAAACCTGTGAAGAGGGGCAGGAGAGAGGTGAGGAAGAGAGGGAGAGGACTGGACTAGCGGCTAGAAGAGGTGGAGGAAAAAGATTTTTGGTAGAAAATTCTGAGGAATAAAGATACATCTACCCTGAAAGAATGGCTGCAACAGGACTGAACAATTAAGATATATCCAGCAAATAATATCCTGCCACTTACAAATAGTTCATCAGCTCCTCAACATTTTTAAGCAACTACACTGGATATGCGTTAATTTATTTGGAATTCACCTGTTATTTATTTATTGGAAATAATTTTTTTTAATGGTGGTTAAAACATTTTTGTAATCAACCTCTTTTGTCTCATGAAAAAACTTTTGAGATTATTTCTCTGTTTCGGTCAAAAATTTTTTCTCTGATAAAGAAAAATATTTATCCTTCCTTTAATCGCTACATTCAAAAGGCATTTGATTTGATTTAGGTTTCTTATACGCAGTTTCTCTTTTTTCATGCGATTAATTTATTATTTGTTGTTAAATACATAAAACTGGAATAAGCATTTCATAAACTGAATACATCATGTCATTTCATTCTTGTCTAAGACTTGACATAATTGTAAAAATATGACTCTACGGAAATGATGTTTAAAATCTATTAAATTTTATTACTATTCCAAAGATAAATAAAAAACTAAAATTTTATGTATGATTTTGATATCAAAACTTATAATTAAATTAACATTATTATATAATTATTAGTTTGCCGTTTGTTTTTAAAAAAAGTAATTTCAAATTTGTATTTAATTTTTTGCATTATAATTTTTGTTTGTATAAAAAAGAATCTTATTTTCATACAGCTTCTTAATACAATTTATTAAATGATCGGATAAAGCATTTACACTTCATACAGAAAATTCATTAACATTATTTCTGACATTTTTTTTATCTTTGAAATTTTAAGGACTAAAACTTTAAAAAATATCTAACTGAGAAAAAGAAATCAAAATTTAAAAATTAATTAAATTAATCAATTTAAAAGTTAAAAACTCGTTCAAAACATATCTACAAGAATAATGTCTTATGCGACTCGAAAAGCAACTTTTTGCTTCAAATATTTTGTTCTTATTTTAAATTTTATAATACTTAGTGATTCTTACTTTAACTTTTTTAATATTGTAGATTTAAAATAAATAAATAAATAAGTAAATAAAAAAGAAACTTCTTAGTTATAATGTTTTAGTCTTTTTAAAAAATATTTAATTTTGTTAAAAAACTAAGAATTTTGAAAAGTTAAAAAAAGAGTTAAAGAATATTAAAAAAAATTAATGAGACAAAAATAAAAGCAAACAAGATAAAATTAACAACGATTAAAAGAAGAAAAAAAACTCTAAACAAGCTTAAAACTAACAACGATTAACGATTAAAATAATCACGAAAAAAAAATCTTTTAAACACTAAGAAAGAAAGACTAGTTCTCTAGGTCTGCCACTAATACTAGGGAAGGAGAGTAAAGATTCTCCAACTTGTGCCAAAGCCAAGATCATTACATAACTTGTCACTTTCACTCCACACCCCTATTAGAAGTGACCTACCCTCGTATCTATAGTTCCCGCCAATACGCGAGACAGGTGTCTGGAGCTGTTCTCCTGAAAGCCGTACTATACTTGATAATGTTTTTGTTTTTATTAACCAAATCCGCCAAATCCTTATGTCTCTTTGTGCATTTTAAAATCTGCTATCCCCATGTGCTATTTTAAAATCTTGTCTGCAAACAGTACAAAACGCATAGTACTGCGATTTGTTGGACTAAAATATGCAAGGAATGCTTTTAGAATAAGAATCTTAAAATATCTGATAGTAAACTTTAAGAGACATTACAAATTTTAAAACAAAATCATGCCACAATCCAAGTGCACCAAATGGCAAACTCAAATAACATTGATGTTGCCTAAAAGCACTTTTAATCAAGAAACTCCGTAATCTAGGGGTAAAATGAGTTAGCAATGCTTATCCATTGATATTGCAGGTCATGTGATCTCATACATCAGAGGTCTAACTGGCTGATTTTGCCGAAGTGCATATTTTCTCTAATTGGTTACAGATTGTTTGCGTTTCACGTGATTAGCTCCCAAAACCAACCGCAATCCGATTACAACTTCTCTGGGACAAGTTTTCTTTTCTTTTTTAGTGAAGATTTAAAAGTTTGTAATCATTTGAATTCGCAATTTAAATAAGCATATTGTCAATTTTTTTTCCTCCTTAAAAATACAACTTCAGAACTGTAAATAAATACACTACAGTCAGGGATGAGAGTAGTCAGAAAGTAAAAGAGAGGAAATCCAAGGGAATTAATAAATAAATAAAATAAAAAAATTATATATATAAATATATATATATATATATATATATATATATATATATATATATATATATATATATATATATATATATATATATATATATATATATATATATAAACAAAAATTTGACAAAAATGTGCGATTTTTAAACTTGTAAAACATGTGAGTATAAATCCCAATATGAGGCTTTTAAATCACGTTAATTTGAAACTCTACATCGAAATTTAAAAAACGCGAAAATACAAATCCCGATGCATAGTTTTTAGATCGCGCAATATTACAACCGCAAAAACGAATCACGACATTGGATTTTAAGCTCGCGTGAATACGAATTGCTACATAGGGTTTTAAAAGCTCGTAAATACAAATCGCTATATTGGTTTTTTAAATCTCGTAAATAAGAATCGTAATGTACAATATTTAAATCGCCTGAATAAGAATCGCAATGTTCAACTTTTAAAATCAGGTAAATACGAAAATCAATGTTTGATAATAAAATCTCAATTTTAAAAATTCATAAATACAAAACACGATATTGGATTTTTAAATCTCGTAAATAAGAATCATAATGTACAATATTTAAATCGCCTGAATAAGAATCGCAACGTTCAACTTTTAAATCAGGTAAATACGAAAATCGATGATTGATATTAAAATCGCGTGAATAAAAATCGAGTTATTTGCAGAGTCTGGACTTGGGATTTCTAAAAGGCTTGTTTGTATTGTTTCTGTTCAGACATAATAAATAAAAATTTACAAGATTAATTGAATGAGCAAATAAATATTTTCACCGCAAATCCACCTCTATTTTTTTTCTATTTGTTTTCACGCCAGAATACAAGAAGCAGCGACATCTGAATTAGGAAAATACTGTTGAAAAATAGGGGCCAGCTTACTAAGTATAAGATATTGAAGACATCTACTACTACTCAAGAATTCACTTAAAGAAACTGTACAACTAAGAAACTGTACAACTATATTTATTGAATATAAGTCTTTAAATATAAAGTAAGAAAAACTACATTCAATTAAACTAAACAGAACTCTTTAACATCACATAGCTCTCTCTAAACATAACATAAGAGAAGAAACATCTTCTATCCAAAGCTGAGATATAACTGACTAAAAACAGAAAAACCCACTTCCTTCTAGCTGAGATAACAGGAAGTGACCCAGCCAAGAGGAAAATACTGCCCATCTATTTGTTTACATTTTCCAACAAATACGAGCTATCCCGCCGTCGGATAAAAAATACGGAAAATCTTATTTTCTGTGCGTGAAATTGGAGAAAATAACTAATATAAGTTAAAATGCGGAAGGGTTAGCAGCTAGGACGTAGTTTGAATTTTCTGTTTATCTTTGAAAATCGTAAATAAGTATAATTATTTTACTTCAACGACTGAATTTCAACAAAAAAAAGCGGGATATTTATTGAAAAAAAAAAAAAAAAACGAAACTTTTAGAGAATCTGAGTTTTTGATAGAATGGTTGAAATACGAGAGACAAAAAAAATCTCATCCCTGTATAAAGGTCAACCAGTTTTATCCCAAGGAAATAATTTTTAGAGAAACTTCAGAAGGGGGAATAAAGACTTCAATAATTTTGCTCCATGAAAAATTAAATTCCTCATAAAATATTTTAACTTGTGCAAAAAAAAAATTTCAGTGGAAATTAACGGGAAAATTGGAAGAAAAAAAAAGCAGAAATCTGCGAATCCGCGGAAGAATCTCATCCTTGTACAGTATCATTTTAAAGCTAGTCCATATGATTGAGTAAAATACAGTACACTGTTCTGTGAAACCGTACAAGTTTTCAGGTTTGCATCTGTTTTCCTAAAAAGTTGAAACAGTTTCATTTAAAAAAAAATAATAAAAATTTTCAAAGTCTGCCTATTATTGAAAAGAAACAGTGCTGGTTATCTAATTGGCTAATTTTACACAGTATAAAATTATTTACTTTACTTATAATGGATAATTGTAGATTTTATTTAAAAAAAATATCTACAATTATCATAAATAAAACAAAATACCTCTAAGTTCTCCATATCTTCAAATGTTTCTTCATCTCCACTTTCACTACTTCTGTTAAAGGGAAAATATACTTTCTATATTCAAAATTGAATTCAAAAACTATAAATGTGGATAAATCTATAATCATAGAGCTATAAAAATGCAAAATTTCTAGAATACAGGACCAAGTTTTAGGAAATTGCATGTTTTGGGATGGCATTACAGATATGTGAAGTAGCGTAACAAATATTAGCCTTAATAACAATATAATAAAACAAATGCCTTTATTATGTAACATGTCTATTATGTAGGCATATATGAAATAAGATTTTTGTATTAGATCCAATGTTGTAGTTAATTGTTCTTTATAGGGTTAACAAAGAAGCCTAAATTTATAAACAATGTTAACTTACGATTCTTCATCTTCAACATCAAAATCATCATCTTCTGGGTCAGAAGTTTCTAAATCCTAATAAAACAAATATTTAATTTTAAAAGAATAATAAACATACTGGAAAAAGACAAAAACAAACTTTTGGTTGCAAATAAGAAAATCATACCTGATGTTTAAAAATAAAAAGAGAAAAAATATTTATCACAACTCTTTCCTTAATGGGAACTATTGTCTAACAGTTACAGAATCATAAATCTGAGTCTTGCAAGGGCCTTAATGAAGTAAGTCAATCATGCAATCATAGGTGATTAATACTAGCTTTAACTAAATTCATTTACTCGAATACTAATTTTCACAATAAACTTGCTCTTTCTTCCTTCCTCATTAAAGGTGCACTCTTACTTGTTATCATTCCAAAGCATCTAGAATTCCTTGATGTTTTGCATATTAATTGTAAAAGATTTTAGATCTGTAGATTTTATTTTTTATTCTATCAGCATTTCTATAATTCACAATTTTTTTTTTTTTTTTGATTTAGAAAAGTTACCTGAATTTAAAGTCAATCAAGAGAGTTATTAGAAGTTATAACATTTAGATTTTTAAAAAAAATCACTTCCACAAAGAATAACTTATTAAAAAAATGTAGAAGTTCAGAAGATTCCACTCGATTTCCAGCAGGATACAATTTGTAAAAACGCAAATACTATAATAATTTTACTTTTGAAACACTCCAGGTGATACCCTCGGTGAAAATAAAATGGTTTTGCTCTGCAACCTTAACAATTAAAATTAACACTGTGAAAATTATAAATGAAAAATTTAAACTTGATTATAGACTGGGCTTAAAATATCATTCAGACAAAAATAAGGGTGTAATCTTACATTTTAAGTATATTTAAGTCAAGTTCTGATAATCAAAGCTAGGCCTGATGTGTAATGACTCCAACAATATGTGTTACTAGAAGGAAAAGAGGAGAATTTACCAGATCAAAAAAAAAAAAAAAAAAAAAAAATAAATTAAATTTTATAAGCATATTGACTTACATAAGTTGCAATATAGTACAGAAAATGCAAAATCTATAAGATATAAGTGGGACACAATATTGTGTCAAAAAGCTATAAATCAATTATAAAAGCAAATTCAGTTCAGGATTAGTTATTCTAATGATGGATTTAGGAACCTTTCTTCACATCTAAAAATTTCATTAAATTAATTAAAAAGAACGTAAACATGCAGTGTGATTTTTCAATCAACTTTATAATATTCTCATTCACATGAATTCTTATCACAATTTTAATGTTTGAAAAGGAATTATGTTCACGAATTACCTCTAAATCTTGTGCAAACTAATCCATTCCTTCTTATTAAAGAAAGCGAAAAGTTTTGGGTCACAAGCTCAATAAAAATAATTTGCATTATTATTTTATTTTTTACTCGTGAATAGAAACTGCTTATTGCTAGAACTTAACTTTATTTACAATTATGATAAAGAAGATAGTGAATGTATAGATTTTTTCTTGTTAATGAAGTATTTTGTAACTTAAATTATGAACATAACTACAGACGTGCCAACCTGGGAAAACGAAAAAACAGCAGGCTTTCAAAAGGAAGAGAGAAATGATCACGCAACAGTGAAACATGCAAAATAAGACAAAAGTTTTTAAGAAAAAGATTTGTAAATAACAACACTTTAGTCTTAAAGGAGACTTTATTCAGTACATAAAGAATAATTTAAGTAATTGTACATAATGTTAAAATTATATATCAAAATTAAACAACTGTCAATATTAATATCTATAATACTGAATAGCAACAACAGTAAGTAAATTTATTTAGCTAATTCATAAATTGATTCAAGATAGTGATCTTTTATTTAAAAATAAATAAATAAATGGGCTAAACTATGTTATTTTTAAAAAATATAATAAATAAAAGTTTAGGTGACTAAATCAATAACTTTCTTTAAATGGAAAATTAGAAATTTCATTTTTAATAAAAAATACTTTAGATTGATGATCAAAATTTTTAAGAAATTAAAATGTGCAGAAGGCACAATTCAATCCTCTTTCAGAAACAATAATTTCAAGAAATTCTTCCGAATAAGCTTGGTTGAAAGAAGTTAAATATTTCTTATTAAGTTCTTTTCCTGCCATTATATATTTTCACAAAAAAAAAACTAACAAGACAGAAGAAATCATAACAACAAACTCAGATTTGAAGTGTCTGATATTGAGGGTTGGCACGTCTGATAACTCTATATTAACTTGTAGAAGACAGTTGTAAACATTAAATATAATGGTGTTGTCAATTTGTATTTATTCAACCTAACCCACATAGGACACAATTTAAATATAACTATTATTATCTGATTGGACTTCATATTTAACATGGAGGAAAGTACAAATGGCAATTAAATTCTTCAAGATAACGTAAGTTTAGAAGTAAAAAAGGCGGCAATATAACCAATTTTTTGGAGACAAACCTAATTTGCCAATTTGAGGTACAGTTTGCTAATTGCAATATTACTCATGATTTAACTCTTTTCATTCTGAAGCACTGCTGAAACACACTGCCAAGCAGTGTTACATTTTCGCAGGCCCTTTGATGCATAGAGGGAATCAACCGTAGAATTATAAATCAGGCATGAAAGTGGACGAAAATAAAAAAAGTTGAACTTTTACAATGCAGTCACAGGGTGGGGGGAAGGGAGTATTCTATATAATACTGTTAGATCAATAAGATATATAAAAACATATTTTAACTCTGCCAGAATATTTTTATTTTATCAAACTTGCATTTATTTTTTCACCTGCATCGATCGTATGCATTTTGTGTTCGCCTTTCAAATTGACTACAGTTGTTAAAATATATTCATCTTACTCATAGCTGCTAACTTGTTAAAAACAAAAGTAGGAGCACAAAGCATAATAAGCCAATCAGAGGTGATTATGACACAAAGTTAAAAACAAAATATCATAAAACAAAATATCATAAATCAAAATATCGATATCAAAATATCTATATATTTATAAACCATACACATTTCATAGCTAACAACTTTTAGAGCAAACAGTTTTAAAACACTTACTAATGAAGAGTATCACATCTTTGTAGTAACTGTTTCAAGAAAAATCTTACTCCTTTCAAGAATCGAGATATTGGATTTTAAAAAAAACGTGAAAACGAATAGTTCAGTTGGATTTTAAAATTTCATGAATATGAATCGGTATATTAGATTTTAAAAAATCAAATTTAATTTAATTTTCAAATAGCGTAAATAATAATCACGTTGCATAATTTTTAGATCACGTATAAATACGAAAATCAACTGTGTGATTACGAACGTCAATATTGGATTTCAAAAATGGGTGAATACGAACCGCGACATTGGATTTTAAGCCCACGGGAATACGAATGACAACAGTGCATTTCTTTTTATCACTAAATCACTCAGTGCATCAAAGGCGACAGTGATTGGAATCATTGCGATTCAGTCACCTCTATTGCAACTGCTTATTCAAATTATGTGTTTCGGATAATTTTCTTATGAAATGATTCAGATCAGTGATTCAAATTATGCAACTTAGATCATTATTCGAAGTGATTCAGATCACTGATTTGAATCAAAAGCTTTAAAACATTATTCAGCTTAGATTCAAAGTAGAGTTGAACTTACCTTGCAATCTTTTTCCCATTACCAAAACGAAGATGGAAAAAAAAATGTTTTTTTTTCTTCTTGTTAATGAATTCTTTCAAGTAAATATATATTATTTAAATAAATTATATCTATTCCATTATATCTTTCGTATCATTATATTGTATATGTTGTTAAATGCCATAAATACTTTTAAATGTCATAATTTTTAAGAAACTAGAAAAAAAAATGAATTACTATTTTTTTCATTTATATTTTACCTGAATTCTTTGCATGAAAACTCTTAAGTCCTTAATAATAAATGCGTAAGAGTTTCTAAGGTTCTACAAGAAATTTTTAACTATATATGACACAGCATCACTGCGAAACAAAACTGAAATTTAAATCTATTTAGATAGAATCAACAGATTTGATCAATCCTAATTTGAATCAGTGTTGCAAGTTGATGATTCAAATAAGGAAATCTATTCAGTGAATCGAATCACTGAATTGAAAATCTAGTAAATATATACCTGTGCCTAAAACATTTTAATACAGTTCATTATATTCATATAATAAATAAAAATTCCATTGTAAAATTTAAATTCCTTGATATAGAATCTCCCTAATTCCAATTAACTCAGATTATAGGGACTCTACTACAGTGGAAAGTCGCTTATCCGGAATTGATGGGACTTCTGGAAGTCCGGATATTAGATTTTTCCGTATAATAGACCCCCAGGGTAAACAAAGCTTAAAACGATCAGAATCTAAGAAGCAAAAAATAAATGAACATTATTTTTCGGGCAATGTTTTAGTACTAGAATTATGTCCAATCAATCAAAAACAAAATATTAGAAAAAAATAATTATTGCTTAAAATATAGAAAACGAAAAATATTTGACAGTTATGAAAATATTAATTTTTCTCTCTGCCATTTTGAGCTAGAACGATTCAAGCAAGAAGGGGAAATTTCCATCATTCATAAGGGTGGGTAGGCGGAGGAGAAAAATTAATTTCTTCCTTATTTGTCATTCAAGTTGAGCTAGGGGAAGTGACAAAGTCTTATTTTCTATCTGATCATTGGCTATCAATCAAGCATAAAGGCGTGGCATGCTGATTGGGTTCTCTTTATTTTTTCTTGTGTGACAGAAAGTGACTCCCCCTCCACGTTAACGTTTGCTGCGTTTACCCTTTTTCACAGTATTTCTTCTTTCCCTAACACTCTAATAAAAAGTTTGCAGGAAATGCCTCTTTTACTAGCCAGCTGCAAAGGAAAGAAGGGGGAGGGGACTCAGTTGTGCTCTTTTGAAAACAAATCTGCATTCCAAAGGAGGAGCGTCACTATCGGTCACTTGACGGTTGGTAGATCTTCTCTTCCTCTTTCTGGTGATTTATGGGTTCAATGCATAAATCACTAGAAGCTAGAAAAGGGAAAAAACTTGTCAAAAGACCTCTTTTTTTTTAAGAGAGGGGAAGATGAAGATGTTTGTTTATTTTGATTCTTAAAAAGTGTCCGGGAAATCAACCCTACCAGAAAAGGGACGTCCAGATAAGGGATGTTACACTGTATAATAATTTCTGTTGGCATAAAAACTATCAAAAAATAATAAATGATTTCAAAATAACTAAAATTACTATAAAAACTAAACATTCAACTTACATCTTTAAGCAAATACTTTAAAGTATCCATTTGACAATCAGCATTATCTGTAAAGTAAAATAGAATTAGACATCAGGATGACGTCAAATGGATGGATCAAATTTTTGGATTGTTTAAATAATTCTTAAAAAAAAAAAAACACTCATATGAGTAATTTAAAAAATGGAATTGAATACTATGTTTGTTTATTATACATTAATATCAATGTCTATGTAAAGTACTCATAGTATGAATGGCTATGTCCTTTACATAGCTACGTTCATTTTTTTAAATAAGCATTTTAAGGTAATGGAAATAGTTCAAAATGCACATTTAAGAAAATGTTAACTACATTTTCTTAAACAGGCATTTTGAACTATTTCCATTACCTTAAATACCTAGCCATGTCCAAAATAAAAAGTTAATCCAAAATTAAAACATTTTCTTATCATCATAAGTGAATAATTTAATTCTCACCTTCAGTAGATGGATTTGCTTCTGATTCATCAACACTCATAGTTTCAACATCTACAAACAAGATTTAAAAGCAATGAGTTGAAACAAAAATAATTAAAATAATATCCTCATCCAAAACTAGCAAAAAAGGAGTGACAGAAATCTGCCAACAGTACCAGATTAATACAACAAAATACTTGAAGAAATTTTTTATTATTTATTTTAGAAGTTGAAATAGTCACAATTTTTTTTTTTTGTAAGTTATACAAATTTCATTATCACTTTAAACAATCGAGTTTTTAAAAGCACAAATTTCAAAGTGAAAACAAAATTAGTTGAACTATTCTCAGTAAAAAAAAGAAAAAAAAGTACCTTTGTTTAACATTCTGGAAGATATTTAAGTCTTTAATTTTTAAATAAATTCCC
This sequence comes from Parasteatoda tepidariorum, assembly GCF_982258835.1. Classification (NCBI taxonomy): domain Eukaryota; kingdom Metazoa; phylum Arthropoda; class Arachnida; order Araneae; family Theridiidae; genus Parasteatoda; species Parasteatoda tepidariorum. The sequence goes on along the minus strand of NC_141766.1, from coordinate 13,560,565 downwards.
ATCTACATTAGTTTTGAACATGCTTCAAAAAAAAAATTTATTTAAAAAAAATTTAAATGTAAGATGATTAAAACTCTGCAAAACTATTTATACACCTCTATTTTAAAATTTTAATGTTAAAATTTTTGAGGACTTTTTTTAAAAAATGTAATAAAGTCAGTTTAAAAAACTATTATAAAATTTATTACATAGTTATTTCCCAACTATTTAAGTTGGAAAATGGGGCTGCATATTGACCTTTCAAGAACAGTAGTTTGTATACACCATTCTCCACCTTTTTACTTCTATATTTTAACAGTTTTAATGAAGATTAGAAATAATTTAAAACATCAATTTTAAAAACCACTAAACCTGGGTTAGCAATTTCTTAACTCTTGCCAGTTTTAATTATAGAAAAAAAGTCAATTCACAGACATAAGAAACTTTTTAATAAATATTTGTACTATCATTCCATAATAAATAGATTAAAAAAAAAATATATGGAAAGTCCTATATCTGGAATTGACGGGACTTCAGTAAGTCTGGAAAATAGATTTTTCCAAATAATATATTTAAGGTAAACAAACATCAAAACTTTAATACAAATTAAACAATAATTAACGTCAGTTTCATTCAACGATGTATAAATCAATCTTGTATAACTAATCCCAATTTTGGCAGCTAATGTTGAAGATTTGCCCCTGGTTTTTAAAATCTCAATATTTTAATATGCCATTACAACAAACCACAAATTCTGAATCAAGCATTTCATTTAATTACTTCTCGACTCACTCAATTAATTTGGATTCAACCGTGAATTCGTGTGGTATACCTGATTGTTTTCTTACATTTTCATATGGATTTTAAAATTTTAATGTTTTAATACAATATTATTTCAGTCGGCAAAGTTTGAATCATGCATTTCAGAAAACACTTTGTTTACGCGCCTAATTACTGAAGATTCACCCATACTCACATGAGGATTTATGATCACATTTTTGTCAGCTGTTGCGTCAGATTTTAGCAATTTTTGATAGCTACATTATCACATTCTTACGCACTAGATTATAGACGCAAAACCATGCGATTTTATTGGTCACATTTTCGTTACTGCCATGGATTTTCACAATGTATTTAAAATCTTGATGATTTTTTTAATACAACATTGTTTTAGATTGATATATTTGAATCCCACATTGGAAGAAATCACTTTTTGAGGCACTGGATTAGTGGAAATTTTAATGTCTATATGGATACATGTTTAGGATTTCCATATAGTTTTCAAGATTTCGATTCTGATATGCTAATACTATTACAATCTGTATTTAGAATCATGCTTTTAAATAATCTCTATAATATGTTTAATGATGGGAAATGTTGGAAAGTCCAAAGTGTAAACAAATAGATGGACAGAGTTTTACCCTTTGCAGTGTCACTTCCTGTTGTGTCACAGCTTAGAGGAAGTGGGTGTTTCATTGTTTATAATTAGTTATGATCTGCTTTCGGTAGAGAGAGATATAGTTTTCTAAGTGTAGTTTTTGTGCTCCATCCAACAAAGTAGGAGCGTTCATATCAAAGTGGAGCATTTCTATCAAGGTAGGCGTGTTTGAACCGCATTCGAAAGTCACTTATGTGGGGCTAGGCTACCCATAATGTCAACCGTCTAAAGATACCTCCAGATAAAATCGAGCTAACATGTCTTATATGCTAGTGAATTGGAACTGAATAATTGTAGCAGCAGCTACGTTACGAGGTATAAACTTACCGTCTTGATTATCACTACTGGTGGCAATATCACCTTTGAGGCTGTTAAAATTTAAACTACAATCTAAAACATCTTTGCTACATCCAGCACCATCATTGTTAATTACTGCCATATTAAAAACTGCTTTTCTGTTCTTTTCAATATTGGCAATCGTAGCTACAAAAAAAAAAAAAATTAGTATGAAACAAACTATAAATAATGGTAAATAAGTAAAATTTACTAAACTTTCTTTTATTTTAGAAGTTTTCCAGAATTTCTACAGAAACAATCAAGATATAAATTTATTAGTTTTATCAAAGTAATAAAACATGATATATACATTTCAAACTTCTGTTTTATTTGTAATTTAATAATATTGTTCAGAATTATTTAGGTGTTTAATTCATGTCATTATTACTTAATTAGAAGTAGTTAATTGAATTGTCCAGTAAAAAGCTACAAATAGAACCAAAACATTCTTATTTATTAGCAGAGAGTAGATCCAAAGATTTAAACTTTTTTTTATGGATGACTTCAAATTTATCATGCCTATTGAAAAAAAAAATGGACACTTGTGCCCAGGGTAGGCTGGTTTAAACCAAATGATGAAAAAGAAAAAAAAAACTTTATATATAACTTTTTTGTAAAAAAAACTTTACATATAATTATAAATTTACCATTATTTATATTAATACTTTCAGTTTGATTGTAACAGAATGAAAAAGTAGAAAGTTTCCTTACAATTTTAAGTTTCATTCCTAATGGGAACTCTTTTTATTTCCAATAAACAAATCTGCAATTTTTAAATGTTTACATCAAAATAGAAATAGCTTATCAAAAAAAATATCTGTGTTAAACAGCGTTGGTATTTTGTTCGGAAGAAACCAATTTCTTCCAGAACAATGAAAGAAACTGTACAAAATGGAAGAAACTAAAAATGACCAATACAATTGTTTAACATTAAGTATTATAAGAATAACCCAAACAACTTAAATTTACTATAGTAACAGAAAGTTTAAAATGTAACATTTTTTTTTTTTAAAAGTCATTAGTTTTACGTAAAATTTTCAAATCAATGACTAATTCCAAGAATTTTTCATGACTTAACGAAGTTATACAAAAACACAGCAATAAATTTAAAAAAACAAAAACATAACATTAATTGAAATGATAGGTATAACCAAAACTGTTATACAGTGCATCTTCATATTTATAGATTTTAAATTTAAAAAACAGAGGAAAGAAAGAGCTGAAGCAATAAAATAACTTAAAAAAATACCAAAGCAAATGTTTTTTCTTCCTTTTTTTCAGCAGAATTATATTCTAAAGATATTTTTCTTGTTCATTGGAAAGGAAAGAAATACTCCTGATTTTTGTGTTCTCATTTCAGAATAATAAAAATTCGTCAATGACTGGCTTACTTCAGCTAGAATTTTAAATTGATAAAATAAAAAATAAAAATTCTGAAGTCAAAGTTCAAGGTTGCACATTCATTAAGAAGAAACAATATCATGAAACTGCCTTTTCACGCTTCTTGAGTAGCCACACTAGATCCCTTACTTTCAAACGGGACCAAAAAACTTATCCTGAATGTCATTGGTGATCAACAGGCATGGCCTTCCCTGCACATATTCTGATTTGTTTGGGGTTCGGTAAAGATGAGGTCCTGTGAGACTCCAGTCTTTTTATGAACTTTTTGGAGGTGTTCGGATTCATGGAAGTTCGGATTCAGAATCGTCTAGCACTGCTAGACGATTCTGAGATTAGCAACAACAGAAAAAAAATTTCCAATGCAATGAGATACACTAGATTAAATAAAAAAAATTCTAAATGAAGATATTCTACCCTTACATACCCTTATTATCAGCTTCAACCATTTCATTTAATTCCTGAAGACCAATTGGATCTCTTAAACTTGCATCACAAGCTAAAAATGCTAACTGAAGAGCAAGCTCAGGGTCTTTTTGTTGACCTAAAAAGTCTTCTACATCTTTATGTAATTTCTTTTGTAAATATTTTGCCACTTCAGATCCTAAAAAAGAGAGAGAAAATTTTTTTTTTGGTTTATTTAAAATAAAAAGTTAAACAATTTATGCTCTAAATAAAAGTATTTAAGCTAAGTACTTTTATTACATAAGACATAATCTTGAGAATTTTTCGACATTAATTAGTATTATCAATAAACAATTAGTAAAAATACATTTTTTACTTCCAAGACATGCTAACATAATAAATAAAAATAGTTGCAGATTCTGAACATCCTTATACATTATTTTACATTTCATCCTAACATGCAAATAAAAATTTAATATTAAAATGCTATATTAGTAATGCGTAAAAAAAATGAGTTCCCTTTTATCAGTACGTATACATCAAAAATACACTTTAGAATCAGGGTTGGCAGGTTTTTGACATGTGACACTTTTTGACAGTTTAAACCATGGTTTAAACCGTCACGTCAAAAACCTCACTGTCAAAAATGTAGAAAATGTCAAAAACCTATATTCATATGTGAAATTTAATTAATACATAAAACTTATATTTTTTTTAAAGGATAGTGTTTCTAAATATGTTCTAGAAAAAATAAATTTTAAATTTTGAAGAAACACTTATATTTTGAATAGTAACCAAAATCTTGTACTTTTGAAAACTCACATCTTTTGTAATATTATGTATATTCATTTTCATGTGTTATTGAAAATCTGCAGTGATATTATTAAGAAATTTATTTATAACCAAAGTTAGTGTATAGTATAGATTATACTAAAAATTAGACATTTTTAAAGATAAACATTAGCAGTTTTGTACATTAGACATCTTCTTTTAAAGAAAAATCTTTTTAATATTCTTTTAAATCTTCTTAATAATCTTTTTAATATAAGACAATACAAATTTAAGTGCTTTCTGATAAATACACAGAGTAGTTAGTGTCGATTTACAGTATATTCAGCCTATTCATTTACTATACTGAAAATTTAGTTTATCCAAATACTTGTGAATTTCATTTTGCTGAATACGATATAGTTTTGTTAATTATCTAAATATTCAGCTGTTGAATAATTACTTCTTGCTTTCAAGATATGCATTATTTGTATTCTTAATACAAGTGGGGGGAAAAAATTAAGAGGTAAAAATTGTTTTAATATGATAAGTGTAATAATTATAAATAAATATAATAAACAATATGAATTATATTTATCATTATTCATAAATATAACTACTTTTAAATTCAAATTAACATACTTGATAATAAAGATATTCGGTATAACATTAAAAAAAAATTTTTATACACTTGTATCAAGTTTGTATTTATACAACATAACTTGTAAGTTCCTTATAAATATTAGTTATATGTTCCTTATATGTCAAAAATGCATAATAATAAACTTTTAATTTTCTTAAGTATCAAAAAGAAGAAATTTTTTTTTTTAAATATAAATATTTAAACAATTTTTGTGCAAAATTTTTCTGCACATGCATTTGAATATAAATTTCTGAGATTTTAAATCTGTTATTTTACCTTAATTTTAATTAAAAAATATTTTAAAACCTGCTGATTACCTATAGTATAATTAAATTTCAATATAATGCATGGCAACTGTTGGTAGTTTTGAAGTTTATATATTTACTTGGCAAACTTCAGTTTTTGACATTTTTGACGGGTTTTTGACGGTTTAAACCAGTATTATACCCTTGTCATGTCAAAAACCACTTTTTGACGTCAAAAACCCAACCCTGTTTAGAATAATTTAATGTCATTAATTAACTATATTCAATTTACAACATTTGAATAAATGTAATAAAATGATTAATACAAGCTTAAGGAGAACATGAAAAATTTAAGGTAATATATCATTCAATTCAAAAATATTTGAAAATACTGGAATGATGAAACGGACTAAAAACATCAAATTGGCTGGATACATATGCGTATATAAAATAGTAAAGGTATGTTTTACTACTAATGATTTAATGGTAAAAAATAAGGAATAGAATACTTTTTTTCTTCTTTTTAACACAAACTTTAAGCTAATGAATATGCTTATAACATGCCTGCCAACCGTAGGAATCAAAAATTAGGAATACTATATGAGACAAAATTATACGCACCAATTGCAAGAGTAGGACAAAAATTTAACTATTAACTAATAAAATTAATAAAAAATATATATAAATACCTTATGCAAATTAGTAAAACAAAACTAGTATAAACATTATCTTTTGTGGGAAATTTATATTAGCAATATTTTATAATTAGGTATATGGGTATAATAGTTAAAAAAAAAAATTAAAAAAACCACCTTCACCTATTAATATATAATTATTATTCTCCAAATTATAAAACAGAGGTAAATAATAATCTGCATTATAAACAAATATTTCTAACGCAAGCTCTTTTGTAGTGTTTAAATACTACAATACCTTTTTTTAAAAATAATAACCTACCTCAGTAGTAGTTTAAGCAACTATTGGAATAGTGTTTTCCAATAAAAAGCTACTAAATATTACTTCACAATGATCACAGGAAGCGCGCTTGCGGCAATCAGAGCAAGGGATTGGTTTAAAAGCAAAAATACTGCAATTTTACAAAAATTTAGATTTTTTTATAAAAATATTGGATTTTCGGTTTTCACTTAAAAATTAGGAACGAATCTGAAATATTCTGAACAGTTGGCAGCTATTTTATAATGCTGAATTAATTAAAATAATATACATTGATTGAATTTTAAATGCAATTTGAATATTTTTCAATATTTTTAATCATGCTCTTTTATTTATTCTAAAATTCATGTTCTTTCTTTCATTTTTTTAAAGAACACCATATTTTACATTTAAATAAAATATGACTGAGTGGGGATTTTATTACACATTGAGATTTTGTAGCAAAAGAATTAATTAATCTATGTGGCACAATTCCCTATTTTTTTTAAATTGATTAAAATAAAATCAATCTGATATTTTTAAAACAATATGGAAAGTTTTAAATCAAAAGTTTCAGTCTTCATTTTATCACCCACAACTTGTGCTGATTCCATCGCAAAAATATTTAGTGTTTTGATCATTTGTCCAGCAATTATTACTAGGAATTTTTACTTTATATTAAACCTGGATATCTCTATATTAATATTTTTAATATTCTTGTTATTTTTTAAAAATACCTACATTATTACAGCATGCAAAGTATGAATTGCAGATTCAAGAAATCACTCTTTGACACACTCTGTTTGCACCAATATCATCGTTAATCCATGCGATGTTTCAATCAATCTAGTGACATTTATTGGAACAAAATTTCAAATTAAAAAATCCCTATGTTTTTTTTAATACAAATTTATAAAACGCAAAACTTAATCACTTCTTTGATTTACTTTTTGGTACGATTTCCTCGTTTTTTTAACTTTTCGGCAGTTATTAGGTAGTTTGCTACCGATTTTCACAGAGTTTTTAAAATTCTAGTTATTTTTCCGTTGATATTGTTTCTACACGTAAAATTTTAATCACGCATTTAAATAATCACTTTTTAATGCAGATCATAATTTAGGTCAATATTATCGTAAATCCTCTCAGTGTTTCAATGTATTTTTGGACAGTTATTCATATTGACTTTCATGTAGTTTTCAAGTATACCAATATATTTCAAACAGTATGGGAAATTCAAATAGTGCATTTGAGTATAAATATGAATAACTCAATGCACAACAATAATCATTGCCTTAAAAGGTAAATTTACCTTTTAAGGCAAAGATTCCATCGATTTTTCTAAACACTTATTGCTGTTAATTGCCATATATTTTTATAATCTGATGTGTTCAGTATAATATTTATTTTAACAACCGAATCTCAAAACAAAACACGCATTTGAATAACCCCTTTTTAGATATTCAGATTTGTGTGATTTCACAGATTTTTTTTTCGGTAGTTACTGCTATGAATTTCAACATTTTCTATTAGTTTTTTTAATGTGATGATTTACAAAATGCGAAAAAGAAATATTTTGTACATTTCTCCCCCTACAAAGTGTAAAAATATCGCGCATAATTAGAATTTAAAAAAATATCACATTTTCAATTAAAAAAAAATTCAGTCTTAATTTATCCAAATAGTTTTTGTATTAACACAGCGTTTTTATTACTTAAAATTAGTAACCCATATATTGGTTATTATTAAAAGTATTTTGCCGAAAGACATTAGAGCTAGAGGTTTGTCGCAGAGAAAAAAATTCTGCCACAGGGTTCCTGGGCTGACCACAGAAGTAACTTATCACTTTAGAATTAATACATTTTATATTTTAATAGTAAAATGTATATAATGCTAAAAAGTGTAATTAAGAAAAATATGTTTACTTAAGCAAACTTATTATAATAAATTTGAAGATAGAAATTACTTACCACCATGCCCATCAAACACACCAAAATAATTGAAGTCATCAACAAGATCTACTTCACATTTGTATGCGTCCTACAAAAAACATTTATGTGTTAAAAATTTATTGGTTATCTCAAAATATCTAATTATGACTACATAACAATTATCCTGATGATGTAGATCAGTGTTTCCCAAAGTGTGGTACGCGTACCCCTGGGCTGGTAGTTTAGCAGGGATATGCGATCTTATGCAAAACATCTTGCAACAAACGAAAATTTCAAGAAATTTTATCTAAAAACAAAGCTAGCCATGAATAGAATACGTATTTTTTGATCGGCTACTTTTTGTACAGTTAACAGTTAATTTAGAGTTAACAGAAACAGTTTGTTGCACCAAACATTTAAGGGTAAATAAATTTAGACACAGATTTAAATAAGTTCATTCTAAAATGCAGCTTAATGAGGTAATATCATAGAACTCTTAGATTTAAACTCTTGATTTAGAAAAGAATGAAAATCAAAAGCGTAAAAATAGCAGAATAGAGTAAGAAAAATAAATATTACAGATAAATTAGGGATAAAAAAAACACTTCACTGAGTTACACTATCTACCAGTCACTAAATTTTTCATGACCTTTATTCCAAATTCAAGGACTTACAAGAAATTTTGAGCTAATTTTTAAAGTGCAATATCCCATGGAATTCAATATAGAAGAATAGGAATTAGTTTTTAAAAAGAAGTAATTTACAGATTCACTAAAAGATTTCCCCAGCCTGCAAAGTGACGTGCATGAAATTTTTCGCTACATGTTAAGCAGTTTATAAGTCTCAGACTAATTATAAATGCTTTTATTTCATGGTAATCTCTGAACAATTTTCAACAAACACTTTCATGATTTCAAGTTTCTTATCCAAAACAGAAGTGCAAGAGGCTCTCACAACTTTTTAATATAAAGAAAGTTTTGTTTTATAGCAGCAAACAACTAAAGCATGTTTTAAGCACAAAGTTTATATTATGATTCATTTTAAACAGAAATGATTACGTAAACAGAGATTATTTCAATATTTTTATAATTGTTACCAATAAAATCAATTTCTAACGAAATATCATTTTTTCACTATTTAATTTAGGGTGACCCGGGGTAATTCACGATCACTCTGTTTCTGGGGTAAATAATGATCACCTAAGTTTTATTTTTAAAAAAAAAATTTTTTTTTAAATTTGAGACATGGACAAGAAATCTTGTACACTTTACTAAAGTATAACTACATTTACTTAATAATAGTTTTTTGTTTAATCTAACAAAATAAGTATCTTTTAAACTGCTTTCTGTATTTTCCATTTCAAAGATGGGTTTCAAAATGTGCACATTTCTGCAAAGATCCCCTTCCTTCTCTTAATAATAAATATTTTGAGTTATTTTCTTTTTCTTTGATATAAAAGTAGAATTAGCTTTTGTTTAATTGTTTCATATCTACTGTAAACATTATAATTGATTATAGGAAACAATATCAAATGTTGCCCCCTACAGATGGGGTAATTATTGATCACTGGGGTAATTCCTGATCATTGTCATTTCTTCTTAAAAAATAGTGTATAAGATAGCTAATAAGTAGCTAATTGTATTTTCTTAAATAACAGTTCATATTTATTAAGTGGAACAACTATGAAATATATTTTAACTGTCATCACAAAATTTGTTTTTAACTGTATACAAGACTGTATTCTGATTTGCACCATCTCTGGTTTGCTTTACCATGCTTCTATCTTAATTTTATGTCCGTACATTGTTAGAATAATTTTTAAGTTTATAAATTAGCCTAGTATAAATATGGTGAGAAATTATTGACTTGAAAAGGATACTAAGCTTCTAGAAAGCAAAATCAGTGAATTTCTTTTAATGATTGAAAAGGAAAATTTCAGTGTGAAAGCTGCTGCCAGAGCTATTGAGTTGACATACCTTACTTAACTTTACACTTTCACTTAATGAAGTTAAAAAATCCAGCAAAAGTAACCCATGTGGGAACTCTCTTATATTTCTGCAGAACATGAGAATGAGTTGGCTGATTGCCTACAATGTATGGCACGATGCAAAGATTTTTGGAAAATTTAAAGTGTTTATCTTTCTTGCTTTTAAATAAATTGTTTTATTAGCTGCTTAAACATATCTTTTTTGTTTATTTGTTTGATCTTGATGTCTTATTTGTTAATTACCATTATATAATTATTTTTAAACAGCCCCTTTACAATAAAAGCTGGTGATCAGTAATTACCCCAGAAGTGATCAGTAATTACCCCAGAAATGATCAAGACCAGGGGTAATTCCTGATCACTAAAAACCAGGGTTGGCAGGTTTTTGACATGTGACAGTTTTTGACAGTTTAAACCAGTGTTTCCCAAACTTATGACTTTAGTGTACCCCTTTTAAATTTTTCGTAACGCTGTGTACCACTGATAAAAAAATGAATGTATTTTTTAACAATAAAAAAATTGCACAAAAGTTAAAAATTACAACTGGCTGTTGACACCACAACTCTGCAAAAAAATAGCCAATAGAAAAATACGTAATCGTAAATCTTCATGGCTAGCTTTGTTTTTGAATAAAATTTTTTTAAATTTTTGTTTCTTCCAAGATATTTCGCATAAGAACGCGTACCCCCTCTAAACTGTTCCCGTCCCCCCGGGGGTACGCGTACCACACTTTGGGAAACACTGGTTTAAACCATGGTTTAAACCGTCACGTCAAAAATGTCAAAAACCTATATTCATATGTGAAATTTAATTAATACATAAAATTTATATATTTTTTATAAAGGATAGTGTTTCTAAATATGTTCTAGAAAAAATAAATTTAAAATTTTGAAGAAACACTCATATTTTGAATAGTAACCAAAATCTTGTACTTTTGAAAGCTCACATCTTTTGTAATATTATGTATTCATTTTCATGTGTTATTGAAAATCTGCAGTGATATTATTAAGAAATTTATTTATAACCAAATTTAGTGTATAGTATAGATTATACTAAAAATTAGACATTTTTAAAGATAAACATTAGCAGTTTTGTACATTAGACATCTTTTAAAGAAAAATCTTTTTAATATTCTTTTAAATCTTCTTAATCTTTTTAACATAAGACAATACAAATTTAAGTGCTTTCTGTTAAATACACAGAGTAATTAGTGTCGGTTTACAGTATATTCAGCCTATTCATTTACTATGCTGAAAATTTAGTTTATCCAAATACTTGTGAATTTCATTTTGCTGAATATGATATAGCTTTGTTGAATATCTAAATATTCAGCTGTTGAATAATTACTTCTTGCTTTCAAGATATGCATTATTTGTATTCTTAATACAAGTGGAGAAAAAAAAATTAAGAGATAAAAATTGTTTTAAAATGATAAGTGTAATAATTATAAATATATATAATAAACAATATGAATTATATTTATCATTATTAACAAATATAACTACTGTTAAATTCAAATTAACATACTGGATAATAAAGATATTCGGTATAACATTAAAAAAATTTTTCATACACTTGTATCAAGTTTGTATTTATACAACATAACTTGTAAGTTCCTTATAAATATTAGTTATATGTTCCTTATATGTCAAAAATGCATAGTAATAAACTTTTAATTTTCTTAAGTATCAAAAAAAAAATTTTTTTTTTCAAAATACAGTGCCCGCCGCTAATAAAATCACTGGATAATAAAATCAGCCGCTTTATAAAGTAAAATCGGCAAGAACCGAATCGTTACAATATTAATACATGTTAAAAGCATCCTTTAATAAAATCAATGCCGCCGCTTTTTAAAATCAAAATTTTGACTACATAATAAATCAAAAGTGCAATATTTCAGCTTTTTTTGTTCTTATTTATAAAATTTTATTTTAGTTTAAAGTTAGTTTAGTTTAAAGACTTTTTTAGAAGAAGCAACAGTTACTCACAAGTTACTGTGAAACTGGTGTGGTTATCATTTTCCTGCGATATTCATAGTGTAAGAGTTAAGGAAAAGTGTGGGTGGTAAGCGGCGAGTTCATAGAAATCAATGTCAATTCCTTGACTTGAATGAAGTTTGGAGAAACCTATCTCATTCAACAGGGGGTCGAATTCTTATCTTAATTTTTATTGAATGAACCATAGAAGGGAGAGAAGTTTCTTTTGTTATCTATCTTAACAGAGAATATGAATAGATTTCCAAAAACTGTGCGCATGTTCCGTAGCTATTGACGATAACCTGCAATCATCAGGAGAAAAATCTGATTCTGAAATTGTTACCGATATCAAAAATTTCAAAGTTATTTTCAATCAAGAAATGGAGGAATCAAACTCAGAAGATGAAATAAACTCATCAGTGCCATCTTCAATGGAAGTCAGAAAAACACTTAATGTATTGCGGCAAGCTTAGAACAAAGAGGAGGAAATATCGAAAACTATAAACTCTCAAATGATGTTGAAAAGTTAATTTTAAGTACTGCAACTCAAGCAACCATTGATCGGTTACTATTTGCAATTTAATCTTATGTAGGGTTTTACTTTATTAAAATAATTAAATTAGTTAAAATGAAACATTAACGTTGTCATTATTTCAGCTTTTAAAGTGTGTGCATTTAGAATGCAAAAAATTAGATTTTTTATTTTTTTTTTCAAATGTTGAATCGCCTCTTAATAAAATCAGCCACTTAATAAAATCAAAAGAACATAAAACGAAAGTGATTTTAATAAACGGCGGGCACTGTATAAATATTTAAAAAAATTTTGTGCAAAATTTTTCTGCACATGCATTTGAATATAAATTTCTGAGATTTTAAATCTGTTATTTTACCTTAATTTTAATTAAAAAATATTTTAAAACCTGCTGATTACCTATAGTATAATTAAATTTCAATATAATGCATGGCAACTGTTGGTAGTTTTGAAGTTTATATATTTTTTTGGCAAACTTTAGTTTTTGACATTTTTGACGGTTTAAACCAGTATTATACCCTTGTCATGTCAAAAACCACTTTTTGACGTCAAAAACTCAACCCTGCTAAAAACTTAAAATCTTTTAAATTCTAATTAGATTTTCAAACAAAAGAAGGTGGCATAGGACTCATCTCATATAGCCCCAAACTTCCAATAAATATTAAAATTTTATCTTGAATAGTTTTTTTACAAAATAGATGTTTGCATTTTTTGATCAGGAATTACCCCAGGTCACCCTAAATGTAAGTTTTTTTTACATGTTTCATTAGAATATGTTCAAAACTATTTTATGCAAAAAATATTCGTAATAGTGGGAGATTATTATACATTATTTCATGTTGTGTATAGATATTATGTGTAAATTTCATTGTGCTTATAGAAATATATATCCTCAAAAACCTTGTGCCCCCTGAAAAATTGGGCCTATGGTTAGGAGTTAAACTAAGATAAATGCACTTAGACAACAAGAGTACTTAGAAAATAGTATGATAATATTGATACAAATAAAGCAAGTCAAAAGTGATTACCTTTCGCACAGTTCTAAACTGTGAGTCGTTACACTGTATTAAAAAGATCAGGATTTTAAAAAATACATGGAAATCTGATAATAACCTCAGATCAAAAAGTCACTTGGATTAACTATGGAAGTCCTTGTGCACTCTCTCGCAACATAGGAGTTGCTGAGGTGTTATTAACGCCACTGTTTATTAAATATGCAGCTAGTGTATCTACTTATACATAAAAAATAAAAACTAATCCAAGAATAATTTATTTTAAAAAATGTTTTCTGATTTTACAATTCACCTAGAGTTTTGAGTTGAAAACTGACTTCATTTATTCAGAACGTTGAAGATTTTTTCTCTGTAACGTAATTCAATTCAGCGAAAGCTACTACCAGGGTTATTTCTTACAGCAAACGTATAGGTTTGAAAATGTGCACCGCATCTCCTTTTCATTAAATTTCTAATTTGTTTTGGAGTAAATAAACAATTTATATTGTATGTTACCAATTAATCATTTGAACTTGAAAAATTAAAACTTTGTTAATTTTCAAATCAATTTTTTTTTAAAAATTACCTTGCAGAAATAAGTATAAAACCACAATAAATAAAAAATCATGAAGAAAAAGAATGTATGAATCATTATTTGAAACTGAAGAAAATATTGGGTATATAATATATTTTTATTTAAACACAGTTATTTGCATAATTTTTCAATTTAAAACAATTGCTAAAAAATAAAGTGACAAATAAGGTTCAATAATAATATATATACCAATTTGTCACCTTAGAATAAGGATTGTAACAAACGTTCAGTTCAACGAAAAAAATCTGTTCTGAAAATCCGTTCGTGTGCTGCATTTTGATTGGATGGAATCAAACTTTATTTTAAGAAAAGCTGTTCACATTAAAAGTATAAAATTTTTATTAAAAAAATATGCATGCTCAAGAAACTTTGATCATGGAATAGTTTTAAAAATTACACTGACAATTCAACTCCTCGAAATCCAATGTCATACTAACGACCATGAATATTATTTTGCTCTTTGACTTGAAAAATTAAAATCGTTTAAAAGATAAACTAAATTTAAATTTATACCTCTTGATTTTTGCGCCAACCTTGCATAGCAGTGGCCCCATATCGCAAACCTTTGCCGGCACCTTCTTCACCAGAGCATTCAAGAACAGGTTTTAAACCGTAAGGTGAAAGATGTGCGCCCATGTTAATAAATTTAGCAAATATCGCATACATAAACAACTAATATAATTAATAATCGGAAGAAAAAACTTTGACAGGCAAGTTGTCAAAACCAAATCTCCTGCACACGCGCGAAGATTTGTAATGAAAAAAAAAGGCTATGGTTATTGCACCGATAACCGGTAAAATATCCCCGCCGTTATTTTGCCGACATTGACAACAGCGCCACTTCACACAAACTAATCTAAATAGGATCTAGCTCTTCGCGATCGCCATCTGGGGAGAAAACCGGTTCCATGTCTCGACCCTTCCCACTCCCCTTCTTCTCAGTTGTATGGATGTTTGACCATGTAAAGTTAAGTACAGATAGTGCTAGAGGTTAAAATTCATCGTAAGGCTTCCAAGTTACTTCTTCCGATTGATTTCTAGACCTAAGCTTGAAAAAGCGCACCATCCAACATAATTATACTTCTAGCCCTTATGAAAAAATCGAGGTATAAATGAGGTATAAACGAGGTATATTTTAAAGGTATAAAGGAGGTTGTTATTTAAATACGTCGTAAAGGTTGAAAAGGGTGCAAATGAATACCTCAAAATCAACCTCAAATATACCTTAAATATACCTCCAAAGGTATATATGTTTCAGCCTGAAGTATATTTTTTTACACTTGTGGAAGTATTTATTCAACAACCTAAGGTGTGTCATTTTACACTTCAGGTTATTATAAATCAACTTCAGGTGTATTTTGTTCAACTTCAGGTAATTATTTTTCAACCTCAGGTATCTAATTTTATGCTTGTAGAGGTAGATATTTTTCAACCTATGGTGTGTCATTTTACACTTCAGCTTATTATAAATCTACTTCAGGTGTATTTTGTTCGACATCAGGTAATTGTTTTTCAACCTCAGGTATATAATTTTATGCTTGTAGAGGTATATATTTATCAACCTGTGGTGTGTCGTTTTACACTTCTGGTTGTTATAAATCAACCTCAAATGTATTTTGTTCTACCTCAGGTAATTATTCTTCAACCTCAGGTATATAATTTTATGCTTGTAGAGGTATATATTTTTCAACCTAAGGTGGGCCATTTTACACTTCTGGTTGTTATAAATCAACCTGAAGTGTATTTTCAACAATTGGAAAGATTATTTTTAATTAGCGCCATGTGTTCCATGTTCTACCTTAAGTTATTATTTCGTAACCTCAAGTATATATTTTTGTATTTTTAGAAGCATTAATTTATCAACCAAAGATGTTCTTTTTTAGCACTTACGAAGGTGAGGTGTTATACGGACCACCTAGTTTATTAATTTTTAGACTCACTATATAAAAATATAATATATATACGATATTATATATATTATATGAAGAATAATGTACATTGCATTTTTTTCACTAGTAGAGATCATTTATCAACCTGAAATTTTTAATATTAAACCTTCGGCAGTAATTGCTTCTTTTGTTAAGCTATAGAAGAAAGTTTCAAATGCATAATTCTTCTATAATTTTAATAGATTGATTTAAATCATCTTAAAATAACACTTATCCAAATTCTACAGTTAGTAAAAATTATTTATGGGAACTCATACTCGTATTTTTAGAAGATAGTTGTCTAAGGTGCTTGAATTTTTAAAGCTATAAAACTACAAATTTAAATAATTAGTCAGCTGAAATTCAAAGTACTTTTATTTAAAACTAAAATTTCACTTTTTTTACAAACCAACAAAATTATTTTAAATACTGTTTCCGTCTACATGTTGAAATTTGTAATTATTGGAACCTAAAAGGAAAAAAAATATAAATTAGTAAGAAAGTCATATTTACAATAATAGTGGCAGGTCTTAAAATATTAGAAAGTATTTTTTTTTTATCATTTAAATTAACTGGATGAATTTAATTTTCCTTTTCAGATAAATATCTTCTGCCATTTCTATTCAATCCTCGTAGCTAAAAAGCATGACATGTATCACAGCCACAAAATAAAATACACTGAAGACAGTATTACCATTAACAACATTTACAGAAATTCAAATATACAGGGTGTTTATAAAGTCTCGGACCGATTTTGATGTTTAATAACTCATTAAATAATAAAGATAGATTAAAATTAATAACATAATGGTTAGATAGACTCAAAAACTTTCATGAACCTTGTCAATGAACTTCCACGTGTGCCCCCTTCGTCGCACGGAGAATATCAAGTCGATAGTCAATTTCACGCCAGGTAGCGGCAAGCATGTCGGCATCCACAGAGGCTATTGCGGTTGTAATTCTGGCTTTTAGGCCATCAATGTTCGACACGATCCTCCTGTAAACATTGTCCTTTATAAATCCCCAAAGAAAAAAGTCCAGCTGCGTTATATCAGGTGATCTGGGTGGCCAAGGAATTGGACCTCCTCGCCCAATCCATCTTCCTGTAAAATGGTTATTCAAAGAACTACGAACGATGATACCCCAATGAGGTGGTGCACCATCTTGTTTCCAAAAGACATGTGGCTGAAGCTCTTCTAGTTGTGGAAATATGAAGTTTTCCAACATGTCTAAGTATACGACTGATGAGATTGTCTTTTCTGTAAAAAAGAAAGCTACCTCTCGTGAAATTGACTATCGACTTGATATTCTCCGTGCGACGAAGGGGTCACACATGGAAGTTCACTGACAAGGGTCATGAAACTTTTTGAGTCTATCTAACTATTAATGTTATTAATTCTAATCTATCTTTATTATTTTATGAGTTATTAAACATCAAAATGGGTCCGGGACTTTATAAACACCCTGTATAATTCCAATCTTATTATGCAATTTTAACACTCTTTATTTTTCTATACATCTGTAACATTATGGTACTTGTAAGTTTAATAATTAGATTTCCTTCCCTTTCTTTTTTAAAAATCTTTAAACTCAATAAACCTAGTCTATATTTTTCAACTTTTTGTCAGACTTCATGAAACTAGCAGCTTTTTTTTAAATTTTTGACGCTGATTCTGAAAAGGACTTATGTTATTGTCAATCACATCAGAGTTTCTTAAAAAATAGTTATTTTAATAATTTTTAATCAATGTAATCAAGAACCTACAATCGTTTAATAAATTAAAATTTTAAAGTTATGTGCCAATTTTTATTCTTTTTTTACACTCAGTCGAATAGAACAAATTACAAGCTGATAAGGAGCATTTATTTTAAAGTTGTGAGTAATTTTATGTGAGGAAAATGTCTAAGAGAGAATGATTTGAAATAATACTTTTAAAATAAGTTGAGTATAATATCTCCTATATAACTTATAATACCGAGCAGAATAAAACTAATAGTTAGTTGTTACAAACACTTGTTTAAATATAAATACACATCCCATAGGATGAAACTCAAAATAATGCATATTACTTTCAACAATAAATGTTTTTATTTGCAATTGATTTTATTCAATTCAGGATTAAAATTGCATACTATACTGACTTATTTCTAAAATATTTAAGATTTCCGAAATTCGCACATTTTTGAAGTAGTGAACCATAAACAGCTGCATGAAAAAGCTCATAACCTTGAAACAAATTGTCATATAAACTTGAAATCGGATTTAATTTCATTCTGCCCAATATTCTAATAAGTAATAACAATCTGCTTAGTAAATAATTAACGTGGGTAAAATGCGAGAAAATAACATGTAGTGAAAATAGCAGTTTTGTGATCAAGCATAAAGAAGTGAGCTAGTACGGTTACTAGTTTTCAATTATCAAATATCTAGCAAACTATTGTAATCAACAATTACATATATTCTATAATTTATTAGGAGAGATTACTTTTTCTTTTAGGTATAAATTCAGAGCTATATCCTAGGGGAAGGCTGAGCAGTAGCTTGCTTGTCTCTTCTTCTGCGCCACCGCGCATGTGCTATTTACTGCCTAGGCCATCTCAGTAATATCAGGGAACTGTGGATAAGCTCTGTAAAATATATATATATATATATATATATATATATATATATATATATATATATATATATATATAAACTTTACAACAAATATCCAAACGATAAGCATACAGCTATAGTAGAATTTCAAAGCAAAATCGCTATTTTAAAAATCTTTCAATTTCCAATGATTTATTTATAAGAGAAATTGTGAACATTTTTCTCAATTAATCAGCGTGCATACTGCTACGTTAAAACATACACATTTAAGCAAAATAAAAAGAATAATTCTATTTGACTGAACTACAAACAATAAAATATACTGTGCATGTTATAACGATTCACCAGTAATGTTACCTAAAACAGTGACGAGAAATATTTCGGTTATTCTCTCTTATTGCTAAGCCTACAACGATAGCCTCTAAGAATATCCTCCAATTTAAATTATTTAAGATCAGGACGCGTCGTTAAAACAAAAATAATGAAATTTAAGTTTCAAAATTGAAGTATATTTGATTAAAAGTGATAAAACTAAATTAATAAATGTCAAGCACACTTACCGAATTTCGAATAGACTTTCGATTGTCAACACACACGCCATTTGCCGGCTCGCATGGAACTCTGGGAAGTGAGTAGGTTAATATGAAGTGTACTTTAAGCAACCTTAAAACAAGCTTAGGTATAAATAAAACGACCTCAACACCTCAATAAATACCTCACTCTCTTTAGTTGAAATAAGGTATATTTTTTTATACCTCATAAATACCTCAATATCGTTAGTAGAAAAAAGGTATATTTTTTATACCTCGTAATTACCTCACTCTCGTTAGTTGAAATAAGGTTGATTTTTTTTATACCTCATAAATACCTCTTTTGTTACAAGTGTAAGAGAAACAACCTCGTATACCTTAAAAATCATCTTATCAGTCTGGATGATTTGAAGTGAATTTAAAACAACCTCAAAATAAGCTTAGGTATAAATAAAATGACTTCATATACCTCAATAAATACCTTTTTATCGTTAGTTGAAATAAGGTAAAAATTTTTATACTTAAAAAATACCTCTTTTGTTACAAGTGTAAGAAAATAAACCTGGTATACCTTAAAAATCTCCTTATCAGTCTGGTTGATTTGAAGTGAATTTTAAACAACCTCAAAACAAGCTGAAGTATATATAAATCAACCTCGTACACCTTAATTACAACCTTTACGAGGTATAATTTTTATTGCTGTTTTCTCTACAACCTTAAATATACCTCAAATATACCTCAAAACAACCTTAATACCTCAAAAATACCTCAAATCAACCTTAAATATACCTTAAATTTTCATAAGGGTTACGACCTCTGAGAATCAATACATTTCTGAAAGCTCTTATGAATGGTACAATTATGTTTAGATTTGAACCCAAATTACAATAACAAAACTGCATAGAATATTAGGCTTGTTCACACATCGCCTCGTAGTCATAACATAAGCGGAGGGATACACCGGAAATTTTCTAAATTTCTTCCGGTTTAAGGGCGCTTGTTATTGTTTACATTAGACCACCCATTCATATTAGAAGATTGGATTCTGGAGTTTAGCGTTTTCTAGCTCGGCAGTATTTTATTGCATCTTTATAATGTTAAACTATATCGCTTTGCTACCTGGGTTGTTTGATCAAAAATAAAAATTGTTTTTAAAAAAAAGAGGAAGTAAAAGTCACGTGGACAGAAACCATTTAATAATTGGTCAAATTTTTCCCCGGCAAGATAGCAAAATTAATTTATTTAGCCGACGAGTCGCACATTACACAAAGCTACGTTGCTCAAAATAACTTGCTCAAAGTATGAGCGCGCATTCACCAGTTGGAAAACATTTTTAGGGAAACGTGACAATGTAGAAGAAATTGGTTTTGTTAACAGGGATTAAATTTTGAAGCTTGTTTCAAGAAATATAGACGTTCTAATTAGGATCTGAAAACTACTCTTTATTTTCCGGTAAGTGAAAACTTCTTTGTTTATAATCAACTTCATAAGGATCACTGGCTGCCGTCAGTTAGCGGGTGGGTGACCACTTTGATAAGCCTGCGTAGGGACCGAGAGTGAGCGGTATTGGACCTCGTTAAACTCTGAGGTCATCGGGCTAGCAAAGCAGAGGAGCCATCCTCTCTGCAGAGGATCAAAATTGCGATGGCATGTCTTCAAATCATCCTTAGGGATGTTTTCCTAGACCGTCGCCAATAGCCCATTGTGCAGCTCTAGTGCGACGTAAATAAAGTACCTATCTATCTTTTATTGCTTATTTAGGAATAAGATAAGTTAATTCTATATTAAGATTCAGTTATTTTTTTATTTTTATGCATTTCTAGCTTAATATAAATATCTCTGTATTGGTTTGATCTTTGTACAAATTTGCTAGAGAATTTTGAAATGTTTTTTTTTTTTTTTTTAATTTCATTTCATTTTTATCTTCTTTGCCACGTGTTTTATTCTGAGAGGGTCAAAATATATTTGAGCACTTGCACTCTAGCTTACTTGACACTAAAAATGTTTCTGCAAAGAATATCTTATTTCGTCAATAATAGTTTAAAAAAAATTTCATGTATCCTGATAAACTAAAGAAAGTATTGATGTTAAGCAAAAATGCTTTATATTTCTTTTGCCAGCTTCATTTTGGAGTGTTCATGATGCTTAATGTTATGTAACAGTCATAAAATTGAATTCATTTCAATTGAATTCCTTTTATTTCTATCAACTTGTGTAATGTTAAGTTTTATTTGTTCAAAGTTCCGTTATTTGCTCCAAGATTGATAAAAAAACTTTTTTTTTTTCTGGGATCATACAAAATCTTGAATTATTTGGGTAAAATGTGTTAGATTTGTTAGCATAGATGCAATACTTTACGCATAATATAAAGTGTGTTCTGTGAATACCACTTTTGACATGCATTTTCATATCATATTTTCATGAAACAAAAAGTATGCATATTGCAATCAGTATTAAGGTAAGGAAAAAACAAATACATAATTGAAGACTGACAAATTACAGTTGAGAAAGGCAGATGTAATAAACATCAAAACAAGTTTAGTTGGATATTGTAACTTGAAGGTGTATTTAATAATAATTTTTTTCAACTCCTGTCTGTTTCTTCTCTCAATCAAATGTGTATTGTATATTTTTTACACTTTCCTGTACTGTTATTTGTCAAATTTCGATAGCGTTAATATTTTTTTTCTTTGTTAAATATTAATTTGTTAAATATTGATTGTTTGTTAAGTTACCTAATGTGTGTTTATTTTTCTCTTCATTTTTGATTAGGTATCCAAAAAGACCTATTAAGAGCAATCCTCGTAAAACACCCTGTATGTAACCTAAATACCATTGTGATCGTCATCATAATTTATGCATTTTATAAATATTGCTTTAATGGTAGTGAAAATTTGAGACTAATTGTATTACTTGATTGAAAACTTCTTTCCCTTCAAAAATATGCTTCTTGAAAGTAACAACAGTCCACATGTTTCAAGAACTCAAAAATATGCACCTATTTTTGAGCACTTAAAACATGTTTTTTTTTCGTCTTCTTTTTTTTTTTTTTTTTCATTAACTTACTTTGTGTATTTTGAGCATAGCTTAAATATGTTTATTATTTCTATGTAGACATTTTAATTTTACGTGACATAAACCATTATGAAACACTATTAATTTCAAACAATTGGTTTCACTAAACTATTTTAATTATAATGTTGAATGTTAATCGCTTATTGTTTTATGTGTGCGAGTTTTTTTCTATAAATAGTTTTAAATAATGTATTTTTAACTTTTATAGGTTGGCAGAATTTATGCATCAAGTGAACCCTTCTTCCGTGTTTACAATAAACTGTATTTTATCTCAGTCGGAATTAGTTACAAGTTTTCAGTGGGCGTGTTGAACTTTAGTGGCCTTTATACTATCTTAGCCAGTTATTAGTTATTCTTATGTTAAAAAAAATTTTGGATTATCATAGAGTTAGATTTAAAAACATCTATTTTTTGTACAGTTTCTTTTATTGAGTAAATCTTCCACTGCCGCCAATGTGAAATTGTTACACAAAACTTTTTGAATCTTTCCTAAACACTTAATCTGAGAAAATTTGCTTTTTAATATTCTTCGTAGGTCAAAATTTAAATTATATTTTTATTATTAAATTATTCAGGGTTCTTTCTTTAAATTTAAGCTTCTACTAATTGTTTTATATTGCAAAGTTTTAATGTTAATACTCCATAAATTATGTGTATTCTACATAAAATATCTATAAATCTTTGTTATAGTTTTCTTTCATTAATTTGTCTGTTTTTATTCTCTTCATTTTAGGCTCTGGAAATTAGTGTAAATAATTTATATCTGAGACTTAATAATTCTGTTCATCGATAGTTTCAGAGAATTTCACTTAAGTTATTTGCTTAGAATGAAAGCTTAATTTACTATAAAAATTATTTTTTATTATTATCAATACTAATTTAACGTAAGTTTCAAATCCTATACTATTTTCACTTCCTATACCTCATGGAAACATAATGGAGCAACACACTGGCTTCCAGATGTCATACATGTTAGGTGTCTCATAGTCTATATTTATGTTGAGAATTTTGGTAAATTTATTTAACCTAATGAAACTTTTTTGATGATGTGATGCTTATGTTTACATATTCGATGTGTATAGAAGTGCGCTTTGAATCTGTGAAAACTCAACAATGAAAATGGTTCCAGAAAAAAATACTATTATCCATTACTTCATTAGAATTCAATCTTAATGGTTCGAAAGGGTGACTTCAACTAAATAGTTAGTGCAGATGATATTTTAAGTTACGAAATCAGACTTAAAAACCTGGGCACACACTATTACACAGAGCACTTTTAACCATGAAGTAAGTTAATCTAAGAACCTATGATTAAAAACAACCTATAAACATATAAACCAAAAAAACAATATTTGAAAAAAAAGGAGGAAATTAATAATTTAGTGATCATTAAATCTGCGCCTGCGTCCCCCCCCCCCCATAACCTGCCGCTCCCAGCGACAGTGCACCCCTTCCGCGGGCCCTGCATATACGAGAAAGAAAGGGCACAGAAAATACACATGCTAATGCAAATTAGACTCCTGTTAGTCTTTTGCATCTACAGTGAGCGGTCCGTCTGAAAAACTAGACATGTAAAGAAATATGAGAAAAACATCTAGCACAAGTATTCAACAAGATGTAAAAGAAATGGTTCCTCAGGGACAGCTAACACGCAAACAATGCAAACAATTTGCGTGTATGGATGGGAACCTAATGGATGGGTGGTCTAACGTAAACAATAACAAGCGTCCTTGAACCGGAAGCAATTTGGAAAATTTCCGGTGTATCCCTCCGCTTATGTTATGACTACGAGGTGATGTGTGAACAAGCCTAATATTCTATGCAGTTTTGTTATTGTAATTTGGGTTCAAATCTAAACATAATTGTACCATTCATAAGAGCTTTCAGAAATGTATTCATTCTCAGAGGTCGTAAGGCCAAAAAAATTTTTGGAAAGTTAATATCTCATTGTGAATAATTCTTAAGGTTTGCCATGCTTTGTATTTTGTCCCTTATTTGGCTACATTTGAATAAAATCTCGCCAAAAATATCTTTAAAAATATCTTTTTAAGATAGCCTAATTAGAGAATATTCTAAAGATTATAATATTAATATGATAATGCGGAGGTTTAAAGGCTGAAAGAAAGAACTCGGTACATGTGAAATACTGCAAAAGATATGATGCAATAATATGATGGCGCGTTTTTTCAATCTGCGGTGTAAAACTATATCGGAAGCAGTAACCCGGAAGTCTTGAAAGAGAAATTTTACCACTAGCGCCACCACCCTTAGCTTTACACGATCACCCATCCATTGGTTAAATATTTTTACATGCAAAAAATTCTTCAATCAGGTTCTTCCTCACATCACCGAATTCACGCACGCAACAGCTTTGTATGCAGTAAGAATGGCCCTTGAACAATAATTTGTCTGCATTTTTTCAACGCACGTAATAAACCGAATTTGGGATGAACTTGGCTGTAACCGTTAAGGGGAAGTTATGATCTAGGTGCCTCACTCCTTGAAACTGGAAAAATTCTAGGTAGCGCATTTTTAGAAATGACCCTAAGGTTTTGTATGCTCTCACGAATGTGCTTCATGACTAGGAATTTCATTTCGATACCCATCATTGGCACAATTTTCGCTACTTGAATCAAAGTAAGCATGAAAGTTGAACATTCATCAAAGTAGATTAAGTCACATCAAAGTTAGAGACAAATACAGGAACTTTTTGTATGCCTATTTAATTTTAAGAACACCAATTTCTCATTTTTCTTGGCCCGCAGTGGACTGATCGTAAAGACTCGGTTCCCAGTAAAATATCGAAGTCAAGCATCACTGGCTGCGGTCAGTAAGCGGGTAGGTGACTACTTTTATCAGCCTGCTTAGGGACCGAGGGTGAGCGGTATCGGTCCTCATTAACTGTTCTCCGTAAAGTGCTCGACTTCTCACGCAGGTCGTCGGGCTGTCAAATCAAGGGAGCAATCCCCTCTGAAAACTACTCTTTATTTTCCGGTAAGTGAAAACTTCTTTGCTTATAATCAACTTCATAAGCATTACTGGCTGCCGTCAGTTAGCGGGTGGGTGACCACTTTGATAAGCCTGCGTATGGATCGAGAGTGAGCGGTATTGGACCTCGTTAAACTCTAAGGTCATCGGGCTAGCAAAGCAGAGGAGCCATCCTCTCTGCAGAGGATCAAAGTTGCATTGGCATGTCTTCGGATTATCCTCAGACATGTTTCTCAAACCGTCGCTAATAGCCCATTATGCAGCTCCAGTGCGACGTAAATAAAACATCTACCTCTTTTTTTTTAAGTAAAAGATCAGGGTGGATTAAACTGTTTGTATGAGGGTGTAATTAAATATGATTTTATTTCTTGAACTTCATTAAATAATTTTAAAATTAGAATGAATTTTAAAAACCACAGAGGGCGAGAATATTCATTTGATATATCATACTCTCAACAACAGTGTGTAACTTTTTCCCCCTGTGCATTTTGTCTTTTCTCTACCATTTCTTGGTTCCCATTTTTATTTTATTTACTTTTTGATCAAAGTATTTTCATCAAGTCACCACGCTCATAGACCTTTGGGTGGACGTGACTAGCGATCAATCTAACTGATACAAAAATTCCGAGGCAGTAAATTCAGAAAAGCGAGTAAAAACCTGATTGTCGAAATATAAACTTGCCAATCAGATTCTCATTCGGAAAAGCTTGGGTAACCATAAATTCTACCAACGAGGTGGAAAGGGAAGAGGAACCACTTCCCCTTGGAATTTTCCACAAAGCATCATACCATATGCAATATATATTGCATTCTTTTAGTTTGCTGAAGAACAACTAGGCAACAACGGAGCTGAAGAACAACCAGGGGGAGAATTTGGCGGTTAAATGGAACACATTTATAAAAAGCAACGTGTGTCATTCTTAATAGTCCTGCAACGAACTTATCGTAAAGACACGGTTCCCAGTAGAACACCGAAGCCATCACTGGCTGCGGTTAGTAAGCGGGTGGATGATAACTTTGTTCAACCGGCGTAGGGACCGATGGTGCGCGGTATTGGTCCTCGTTAAACTGTTCTACCATAAAGTGCTCGAGTCGGGATACCGTAGCATTGGAGCCATCCTCTCTGCAGAATCTCAAAATTGCGATGGCATGTCTTCGGATCATCCTCAGGGATGTTTCCCAGACCGTCGAGAATAACCCATTGTTCAGTTTTAGTACGTTAATAAAATACCTACCTACCATTCTTAAGAAGAAATTTAATTATTTAAATAATTAACGTGTATTTATGTGTTTAAATGCTTGTTTAATTGCCCAAACAAATGATCTTTTCTAGTATCAAAACCATGCATGCATCACACATGCAACCACCTATATTTTCTACATCAAAGGTAGTCCCGCAGTGAACTGATCGTTAAGACACGGTTCCCAGCAGATCACCGAAGTCAAGCATCACTGGCTACGGTCAGATTGTGGGTGGGTGACCACTTGGATCAGTCTGCGTAGGGACCGAGAGTGTGCGGTATTGGTCCTCGTTAAACTGTGCTACCGTAAAGTGCTCGACTTCGCGCGCAGGTCATCGGGCTACCGAAGCGGGGATGCCATCCCCTCCGTAGAGGATCAAAATTGTGATGGCATGTCTTCGGATCATCCTCTGGGATGTTTCCCAGACCGTCGCCAATAGCCCATTGTGCAGCTCTAGTGCGACGTAAATTAACAACAAAACAAAACATCAAAGGTAAATTTTGTTTTCCTTATACATGGTTTCATTCCTAATTATTCGTATTTCGAATGTATTTATAATTAATCGGTCAACAATTATGAATGCAGTTATCCTGCGCATTATTAATGATTTAGGGGGAATATTTCTTTTAGTAATTTTAAAATTTCAGTTCATTCTTATGTCAATATTTGTGTGGTGGTTATGTACCTTTCGACTTATAATTAAATAGATGAGCATGATCTAACATCACGAACACATTTTAATAACAACCTGATGAGATGCAAAAACCGAAACAAGACATATTTATGCAAAGTTACAGTTAACATAGCTACATCTCTCCCTTGAAAAAATGAGTCTATTCAAAGCTCTCACAGTTCTCCCAGAGCGAGTAACAGCAGTTTTTGGAGATTTATCCATCTTCTGAGTCAAGACTGTTGGATCTAGATCTCTTGTAAGCTACTTTTGTTATCTTCTTCAGAAAGAGAGCTCCCTCTAGATCAGGGATCAAGAAGCAGTACACATGCAAGTTACATTGTAGCACTCAATATTGCTAAAAATAATAAATCTCGGTTAGGGAAAGTTTGTTGAACAACATATGCTCTAAGTTTGGGATATTTTATTTCCAGACAAGAGAAATAATTTTGAGACTGTAAACGCCGACTTCTAGAATCGAAGCCTAAAGAGAACTGCAACGATATGTGATATTTTTCGTGAGTTTCAGGAAGGGCTTATTACTTTGAAAGTGCCCAAAACAAAAGTATGTAATATTACGCCTGATGGTGCACGAAATGTAGTAAGGAAAAAAATTCCTTGGACTCTTTAATCAGAACTATCCCAGGAATAACGTTATTTTTCTACACTTTGTTATGCTCTGTGTAAATCTGCATTGAGTATGAAACCCGCGCTTGATGCAGTAGTAAAGTTTGTTAATACTACTCGATCTCGTGGGCTTACTCAGAGGTAATTCCGAGATTTTCTTCAGTCCATGCAATCTAAATACTCTGGTGTACTGTATTACACGAAAGTAAAGGTGCGTTTTCGAGCGAGTTTGGTAGCTGAAAGACGGCACTTCGCCCTTCTATGAGAAACAGCGTTCAGCAGTGTGCGAAATATTAGAAGATATAGATTGCTTTCAGACTTAGTATTTTTCACAGATCTTCTTTGTCATACCAAATGAACAACTTGAATGTTAAGATGCAAGGGAAAAATCAATTCATAGATGCTATCTGGGCCCATCTCAAAGCTTTTTAACTGATACTTAATCTGTTTGCTGGGCAGCTAGCTAAGAACGACTTGTCTCATTTCTCGAGGCTAAATTCAATACCCTCAGTACATAAGGAAAACATAAAGAATTTTGAAGATGGCTCGAAAAAATTCCATTTTGAGTTTGAACGCAGATTTTAAGATTTCAGTACCATTCAAACAGAATTAGATATTTTTACCGTAGTTGGCATTCTTGTGCATTGCTGCAAAATGTCGGTTGATGTTGTATTCCTTAAAAACTGCTACAGCTTCATTGCAGATAAGACATACTGGTTTATCTTTTAAAAGTGTAAAAAAATATTTCTAAGTCCATTCATCATAGAACGCATGGCACTCTGAATCAACTTCGCGTTTTTTAGTAGCTATTTTGGGGTCAAATTTTTTTACAAATAACTCAAACAAGCACTAGCTATTTTATACATTTAATAATACCACCATTACTCGCTGCTGTTCATTTACGCCGCACTAGAACTGCACAATGGGCTATTGGCGACGGTCTGGGAAACATCCCTGAGGATGATCCGAAGACAAGCCATCACAATTTTGATCCTCTGCAGAGGGGATGGCACCCCCGCTTCGGTAGCCCAACGACCTGCACGCGAAGTCGAGCACTTGACGATAGAACAGTTTAACGAGGACCAATACCGCTCACCCCCGGCCCCTACGCAGACTGATCCAAGTGGTCCCCCACCCGCACACTGACAGCAGCCAGTGATGCCTGACTTCGGTGATCTGCTGTGAACCGTGTCTTAACAATCAGTCCACTGCGGGACCCACCATTACTTACAATAACGTTAGATGCGCGCAACCTTTCCATACGCAATAATGTTAGAACTCGCGCAGACATAAAAACCCGCTCGCTGGAGCTTAAAATGCGCAGTCTGCCACATTAGAACACCTATGGATGGTGTTTTCAGTAAAAATGTAAACAATAACAATTTCGAGCTGTATACCTGCTCTAGTTCGGGTTAGAAAGTTTGCAGCTGCTTACTACATGCTATTCTGCGAGGCGATATTTTCAAACGGGTAATTTTGTTTTCAATAAAAGAAATAAATTAGATAATTTCTGGGCTCATATCTGCAGTAATTCATAAGATATTTATGTTATTATGTAATTCTGGTGAGTTTGAAGTGAAAATTTGTTTTAGTTATTATATTGTTAAAAAAGGTGACATAGTTGCTAGATTTTGAATAACTCGCTTTTTTGCCAGTCTTGATTTGGCCTCTTTCTATCTGTTTGTTCGTGTTGTTACTGCACTGTGCACCATCTTACGTTAGCATATTGTTCGAGGAGCAAGATGAGGTTAATAATAAGTATTCAAATACCACCTTTGCAAGAATCTTAAAACACAATGATAACGTTGTGAGCCAAATGGCTTTAAAATACCCCCTAAACAGTAATCCGGAAGTATAAGTGGCATACAGCTAGCAGCGCTCTCTAGTGTCGAAAACACCATCCATATTAAGATTCCGCATGTCAGCTCCTCGAGACGAGAAAGACAAACGCTCGCTAGCGCCAATCTTCGGCTATTCTATAAAAACTTCTGATTTCAGCATTAATTTATGTTTTGTAGAACAAAATGAGTTTTAAACGAAGAAGACAAAAAAAAAAAAAAACGGATGTATAATGTACATTCGCCACGGATCGGCAAGTTAAAATTTTATCAGCGGGCCGGATAGAATCTTCCGGCTGGCTGTAGTTTGCCCATCCTTGCTTTAGATCATCTTTCAGCGGAGGAATCTGTAGCTAAGTTCATGGAAGCACTGGTTTGCCTTCTTTATCAAAGTATGACCTTGGTGATTCAGCCTTCCTATTAGTTATCAGTTTATCTATACCTTTTCAGCTGGGTGTTTTGGTTTCAAATCATAATCCTTTTTCTGTCTTCTACTCTTTTTCCTCTAACATCTCCTTCTCATTTAACTTTGGTTGAAGTAGTGAAATTGCTCAAGGTAAAATTGATTGTAATCGACGTCCCAGCAACAATTCATTAATGTCGTTCGATAACTGAATATGACTAAGCAAGGAATTTTAGACTTTTTGTTGTTAATTTACGTCGCACTAAGAGGATTAGACTTTTTGAATCTTAATTGTCTGTACGGCTGCTTCAACAAAACCGTTGCTTTGAGGATACCTTGGACTTGAGTCATCTTCTTCAAACCGTATATTTCTGCGAAGTCTCTTGAAACTCAGCTGTTTTGGTAACTTCAAATCGTAGTCCATTATCTGACCTTGCAATATCTAGAATTCCATGTTTGGCGAAAATCGATTAGGAATGTTTAATTACTTCTTTGGATGTTATAACCATTCAGTTTTGCCACTTCTGGATAACACGTGTAAAAATCTGTTACTAATAAATACCATTCTGAGTGAAGTTTGATTAAGTCCATAGCTACAATTTCCCATGGTCTGAGGAAAACTAGCTGGTTTCAAAGGTTCAGAACAGCTTTTAGCTTCCTGCATACACGAGGCACATACACAAACTAATCCCTGTCTTTGTTTACTGGCGCCAGGCCAATATATTACAGAATTCGCTAAAGCTCTTCATGGATTTTGCTCAATATTTCTTATAGGCACGATTATTCGGTTTCCTCTCATTAACAAGCCATTCTATAAAATTTCGTATCTTAGAGGCCAATAGGGTAGACATGATGGCACTACCTTGTTTTTCTCCAGCCAACTGTGAGAAGCATATTTGATTAACTCTTGCATGTAGTCTATTTGCCTGTAATGAAATTTTCGGGATTATGTCCGAAAAAAGTGGTTTTAAAAACGAAGTTGGCAAACGAATGCAATTTAATTTCCTCATTTTCAGGGGGCTATCTTCGCATAGCCCATTTAGCTAGGTTTAAAAAATAAGCATTGTTTAGTAATATATTTAATAAATATATCACCTTTCAAAACTTTATTTGAAAGCATCTTTCATATTTTAATAATTTCTTGTATCTTTCCAGTTTTCATATTATAACTACCACTCAACTCATGCTGATTCTTTTGCATCATCATAAAAAATATGTGCATCTTTATTAGTTTCCATTTTTAAATTAAGAGAATCTAAAAATTGGAATTCACTATTTTAATATATAAGATTTAGTTCAATTTTTATCAGTACTCATATAAAAATAATTATTCACTATTTTTAAATTCCATCTTTTCTTTTATTCCAAGTACATGAGATCTCAATTCATACCAAGTTCTAATATATATATTTAATCCTTTCATTTAAATAAATGTATTCAGATTCCTGTTCAGATCATCACTTGCTATATTAACTCTATAGTTAATTACTTTTATTGAACTAAAATTAGTGTACATAACATTCGATAGATGGTGGCACTATAGCTATTTGTACTTTGCAAAAGTTGATGCTCGCTAGGAGGGAATGGATTCTATATGATTATGGTACTGATCAATAAGGAGCAAAGCGATAGGTCATCAGCTTGCCCCCAACAATAAAATTAACAAGAAGTAAAATAAATTTTCTTTTGCTATAAAGGAATAACATATTGACGAATTGGAAATGTTTAATTGGTCCCGGTGATCGGTGAAACCTTAAGAGATTTTTTCGGTTCGATTATGAAACCTGAGCTGGCTACAGCAGAGTGCAAGAAACTTTTTTTTCTTATCTAACATGTAAAATTACCAGAATATCAGCGTCATTTATGCAATGCAGCGTGCGTAATTAAATTTCGAATTATAGGTACATAATATGACAATTGAAAAAAAAAAAAAAAAAAAAAAAAAAAAAAAAAAAAAAAAAGAAATAACGAGTATAATCAAAGAGCTTTTTATTCACAACTCAAGAACAAAATACACATTGGCTTTAAATGATATAGAATACAACACAGCAGGTATATTTTTTTGAAAAAAAGCTAATAATGGAAATTTTTTTAATTCCGTATATACACAATCACAATACTGGAAAGTGAAAAAAAATGGTATGTGCAAGTGATAAAAAAATGACAAAAGAAATATATCCAGATCTATTTTTAAGTTAAATGAAGTAAGTTTTGGGGATATTCCATGGTTGAAAAATCACAAAATATTTAAATGCTTTGAATAACTTTGCGTCATATACATAAATGATGAAATAACAATGCCAGTTTAAAGATAGATACTGCAAAATGTAATGACAAATATAACAAAACCATGCGTATTTCATTCTGCTGCGATGCTCAACACAATCTAAAAAATGACAGGTGAATGAAGACACAAACATGACAGATGAGATGACACGGGAGATGTTAACTGCAAAGAATATTGTGCAATTTTTTTACATCAACAACTAACAGTAACATTTAGATACCAGAACTATCTGTATTTAATAAAAAGGGCTACAATCACTTATACTGGTCAGGGATACAGTACCTAAAGATTTACAATACTAAGTATGTAACAGTAAATTTTCACATTAAAAAAAATGGGTGTGATTTTAAAAATTTAAAGTTTGTCTGATATTAAGAAATGACAATATTATTTGTTCGCTAATCATCCCCCCAAAAGAAATGGTCTAAGAATTTAAGCATCCTCTTCGTCTTCTTCATCTTCATCAGCACCATCATCTTCTCCCTCTCCTTCCCCATCTTCGCCTTCATCATAATCATCAGGAACTACATCATCGTCATCTTCACCATCCTCATCATACTTTTCTTCAGATTCTCCATTTTCTTTATCATCTGTAATAGAATTAAAAAAAACAAAACAATTCTTAATATCTTAGAATACCTAAGAAAACAGACTTATATACTAGCTACAATATTAGAAGTCAATAAAAAAAATTGTATTTATAGAATGTTATATACAAGTAACAGACCATTTTGCAACAATGATATCTATAAGCTGGTCTGTTTTCATTGCATATGATTCATTCTAATTAATAGCGAAAATTTGTAATTATTTTAATATTAATTAGAAGCATTTAAACCGCAAAAAGGAATAATAAAAAAAGCAAGCTTGAGCATGCACATTTAAAAAAAATAAATAAATGCAGGATGAATACAAAAGAACACTAAATTTGAAAAGCTGTATTTTGGCAACCAACTAATACTGTATTATATGAGCATAATTGTATAATTCAACATGAAGTAGACCTCAGAATTGTTATTTACCTGCTAAGGGAAGTCAGTTTCCAAATTAACTGTTATTTCTAGCAGAAATTACGGTGAAAAAGACTGTATTTGAGCAATTTAATTGCTTATTTTGCATTATGAAATTTGTTCTAACACTAAAAACATACTTCCACAATTCAAATTACTTCTGTCCTATGAAAGTTGAATATTAAGTGGCTAGTACATTTTACGTTAAAATAGGAACAAATTATGTTAGTTAGATCCCAGTAAAATCTCCACATTTCTTTTTTCAGTACTATTTTTAAAAGCAATTAATTTGGTGATAAGAATTCCTCATAAATACAGTCTTTAGTTGTTGAGGTATTCTTTTGCAAATACACCAAATATCTTAGACTACTTAGCATAAAAAAAATTCACATACGTTCCTTTGCAATGAGTAATTTTAATTCAACCAGAAATCTTTTTTAAAGAAAAATTTAATTGACAAAACATATAACAAATATTAACTAACTGGCATATAGCATACAATAAAAATTGAATTGATTTGATAGCTCAAATCAAATTAGACCTAGATATAGTATGCTTTCCCGAATATTTAAGTTACCACTACGTTTGGACTAGGGGACATGCGAATTATAATTATTTTACTTTGAAAACTTACACTCTTAACAACCAGGCAATATATTGATAATCCAGCTATTTGCAAATTGAAGCATTTTGGTAAATAATGGCACATTAAAAAGCTTTTTTTTTTTTTTAAAATTCCAATTATCTGAGTAATTATACCTCTTTAAACACAGCTTAAGAGTGGCAGTGTGATGTCATTGCCAGACTCAATTGCATGAGATGTCAGTTTCAGATTCAAGTGAATGCAGTTAGATTGCCAGACTCAGTAAGATGTCCAGCAGACATACCTGAAATTCATTTAAAGGATGTTCAAAATTATAAGCCAAATTTTTAAATTTGGTGTATGACCTGAACCCAAGTATATCTGGCATTGCACACATTTACTATCTGCATGTGCTTCCTCAGTCAGTAAGTCTAATACCACAGATGAATATTTTGATTTCATCATTTGGATTTCACCATCAGTAAGCCACGAAGCACTTTATAGCACTGGCAATCTCTGGCAAAAATTCACATAAATAATGTATACTATACAGTATACAAATCCAAGATGACTTAAAAACTAAACAGCAATGACTTTTTTCAAATAATGAAGGGGTAAACAAAACTAAACTTGATGTAACCATACAAATCAAATTAGAGTAGGACTCTCTGTCATAATAGTAAAAAATAATTATCGATGCCCATACAGGTATAGTTGCAAAGAAATTTTTTTTTTCCTTCTAATTAATTTCATATACAGCTTGCTTCAATTTCCAGTTAAAAACTCAGCTTTTTTTAACTAGAGAAAGACTAGCAGTTAGTTACAAAATCTTAATATCTTTTAAAATACAGAAAATTTAATGGGTTTTTAAACAGTTTTGTGTTGGACCAGAAAAATCAGCTCAGAGCATGGCAGTTAACCTTTAAGATACTTTTAAAATGTATTTAGCTGCATTTTGATGCAGTTAACATTTCAGCAGTAGTTTCAAACCTTATATATTGGTCACTATACTATTTAATTACAAAAGGCGTGGATTTGAAAGAAACTTTCTAAGAATGTGTATACAGAAATGCATGCAAAACATATCACTATTTCATAAAAATATAATTTTTATAAATATTGAAACACTCAAGACAAAGCTAAGCTACTTCAAGCAGCTGGACATTCTTTCAATTCTTTTATAGCTGCATCACTCCATCTAATTCACTTTCAAATTAATATTTTACCAACACAGTTTGAAGGAACAAATTTGTCAATATAATAAAGTAGACACAAGAAATTATTTGCGTGCAATAAACGTATACAATAAATGTTAGATAAGGAGTCATACCATTCAAAAGAAAGCTTTTAAATTACAACCATGAATTATTTCATTAAAGGCAAAATTTGAATATTAGGAATCTAAAATCTGATTTCACCAAAACACAGATCAATGCACATAACAAGAAAGTACATTCATTTTAGTGTGGACAACTATCTTCAGGACTGTTAAAAACATATTTTAGTCACATAATTAAATTCATCCATTTACTTGATAAATACATGCTTTCACAGGGTGCACACAGCAAAATTTTACACTAAAGAATAAGCACCTTCTACTTACTTCAAATATATTTTTAAATATTTCCAAAAATCATAATTAGGTTATGCATACTAATAGGATTTTTTCCCATTTTTGAGATTCTTACATACATAAACAGAGTGGAAAAAAAGCTATTCAGAGTATTAACTTGAATAGCCATTTTTCTTAACCAGACAGCTCAATGTGGGCCAGTGTCTTCCTTAGAAAATTTCCTCTTTCATCTGTAATTTTTTGCTATCAGCAAGAAAATCAGACTCCCTCTATCGAATCAGCCCATCTCAACTGCGGCCCTTGACGCCTTCTTGCTCCAGGGTGTATAAAAAGCAATATCTTTTTAATTCTATTGTCACCACTCATTTTGAATCACGTGAGCTATCCAATTCATTCCATTAATTTTTTATATATTTAATAACATCAGATTGTTTATAAATCTTGTACAGTTCTAAGTTAAATCTGCTTCTCTAGTTTTAATTTACGTCATCAAGTTATTCTCTTCAAAATTTCTCCCTCAAATAATTGCAATACAATTTTCTTTCAGTTTAGTCATTGTTCTAGCTTCAGAAGCATATTTCAAGGATCGGCTTGACACGAGCTTTGAAAATTTAGAACTTAAGTTTCTCTAGAAAGAAACCTAAATTTAATAAATCTTAGCCCATAGACATTTTGAGTATTCTTCTCAGCCCATATTTAGTGCCTGTTCTTTATTTCAGGAGACATTCGGCTATCAATAGTAATCATTGATCCCAAGTAAGTAAAACTTCTCTTTTAAATCTATTTCAAAATAGGGGCTTGGAACTCGTTCCTTGAGATAACAGGCATTTTGTTTTCTCTACATTAATGACTAAGCTCATTCGTCTGGCAGCCACCTCAAGGGCAAGAAATGCCTCTTTCAGGGCCGGAATGGAGCGAAAAATTCCATCAATATCACCAGCATATGCATATCCCAGAAACTTAATCCTACTTCTTTCTATCTTTCAATGTGAGTCTCGTTAGTTTAATGAGTCTCGAAGGTTTTTTAAAATCTTGTTTCAAAAAGATAAATTTCTATTAATGCTATCAAAAGCAACCTTGAAATTAATAAAAGGATGTGTTTCAATGTAAAATTCCAGTAACAGCCATTCTTGACAAGATTCTATTAGTTATACTAAGCAGACTAATGCCACGATAGTTGGCACAGGTCATAAGATCTTTCTTGTGAATTGGACACAAAATGCTAATATTCCAATCCGTTGGCATAATCTCTAAGTACCATATGTCACTAATAAGTTCAGATAAATTCCTTAAGGTAGGTTCACAATCTTTTTTAGCAATTCAGCTAAAATAAGATCATATCCCGAAGCCCTTAATCTTGAAGTTTTTAATTGGAGCCTCAATTTCTATGTCATTGCTGGATTCAGATGCAATTATTTCAACATCCTCACAATTTTTATAAGTTCATTAAAATATTAATGCTATCGTTTCAAGAAGTACAAGTCTAATCAACTGCGGTTATATTTTCGATAGAATGCTCTGCATTCATTAATGGATTTCAGATGTTCAACATCCTATAACAATTTCTCATCAAAGACCCTTTTCATTTGCATAAATTTTTCTTCTGAGTCTACGATACTCATCTGCACTATTTCTTGTGTGCCCTTCATTTTATCATTAGCAATAACACATTCAACATCATAACAATCCTTAGCCTGTTTCTTAGTTACTTTATCAATCACTGGTATTGGCAGAGTTATAGATACTGTCTTATATACATTTCCATTTATTTTCCACAGTACCATCACAATTCATTAAATTCAACTGTTCCTGTACTTTTTTGCAATATTCAAGTCTTACCCTTTTAATTTTATTACAGTTATATGCTTTTAACGGTTCTCCCTTGCACTTTTTTTGAGTTACGATAATCTGGATCGGACTTATAGCTATTATCAAGAAGTTAACTGAATCCACGTTAGCCTTAAGCTCTCATGTCCACCAAGTCTGAGTAATGTCTTGCATCAATTAGTACATGATCAATTTGATTAGCATGAGTACCACATGGGGCACTCCAGGTAGCTTTATTAATATTTTTTAAGGAAAGGACGTGCTTCTTATAATTATAGTATACGAAATTGCAAAATCAATCAATTTGCATCGATTCCCATGCAAGAAAAACAGAAAAAACGACGAGAATTCTCAAATGAGATTTAAAGAATAAAATAATTTTAATACTGTTACAAAAATTTAATTCCAATACTATTATGAAAATTCTATGAAAAATAAACGATTTTTAATAATAAAACAAAACTAAAGGCTTAGATGATGCAGTTTAAAACTTTAGTCAAGGCAATATTTAATAAAATTTTACAAAGAAATGCTAAAATGACACAGCTTAAGCTTTTGAAATTTTGTTACCAGAAATTAAATTGAAGTTCCACGGTTCAAAAGCAACAGAACTTTTAGGCTGATACAAAATTTCGGAAGCGTATTAAATTTTTACAAAATGTTGGCATCACCACATTTTAATGTAAAATGACATTACATTTTAATTACCTTCGGTATAAATTATGGAACTGCAGTAAATTGGTTAACCAGAGATCTTCCCAAGAATTTAAAAAAAAAAAAAAAAAAAAAAAAGAGTAGGGGCGCTGACTTGCAGTAAAGGGCACTTAGAGTCTTGAAAGGGCTCTCACTTAAAACACGGTTAAAATTTATCAAATTATGTAATAACTGAATTTGATCCTAATTTTTAAATTACTC